>NC_090796.1:17050000-17095000 GCF_040054535.1 Antennarius striatus | reverse complement strand
AAGTGTGAGATTTGGTGCGAGGCTGTGAAAGAGGAATGAAAAGAAGGAATAATTCAGGGATGTATTTTGGGAGAAAGTGTCAAGTATCTGGGGGACAGATCTGTGAATAGAAGCAGACATCAGGCAACTGCAGGACTTGTCTGTCTTTGCCAGAGGGCCCAAACCCCAGGTCCCCCACCTCCCACCCTGGACCACATGGATCCTTGGCTCTGGCAACCCCACATCGCAGCGATCCAGGCTGCCAGAGGGCAGGAAGGATGGAGGAAGAGGGAAAAAGGAGCCATAAAGTAGAGGTGGAAAAAAACAAGATGACTGCGAGATGAGTACGAACAAAAAAAAAAGGAGAAAGAAGAGGGATGAAGGGAGGGACGCTAATTAAAAGTAGCGCCGTGAAAACACGCAGGGCTTTATTGGGAGAGGAGTTATTATCTGTGAGGAAGATGAGGATGAGTGACTCCCTGCTGACTCCACAGACCTCACCTCTCCCTCATCATCCTCTGGAAGAAACACTACAGGTAGATGTCGGCGGCGGCGGCTCGCTCGGCGCCGCGTCAGCGTTTCTCCTCCTTCCCAGTGGAAGTCCACAGAGTGGAACCAGCGTGACCCCCGAGGAAAAATCCACCGAGGAAGAAAAAAAAGGAACACATCTGAGCCAATTAGCCTGAAATCGCCACCATCGTTATTTCAAGGACTCCCCGCGCTTCCTGTGGACGACAGGAAGAAAGGATCGCCTCGCTCTTCCCCGATGAGCTGAGTGATGTCTGAATGAAACCTGGTGGCGCCAATGAAAGACGTTCAGACTGGTTTTATTCCCGGGTGAGCGATTTAATCCTAATCTGGATGAAGGCCACGATCGTCCAGCGTCACCACCGGAAAGCTAACGCTAAACCGCTGCTAACAGGAAGCGGCCCGGCGATTCCAACCCTCCAAACATCACGCGCTCAGCGATATTAGCGAGGTGTTTGTGCAGCATCCAAAGGAAGCGTAAAAGACGACACCCCCACACCCCCCCACACCCACAGCCGGCTCGCCCTGCTGTCGTCTGGCAGAGGATGCAGCGCCCGACTACTGAGCAGCATCTTTCCTCGGGCTGTGAGACTCCTGAACTCATCCTCCTCGCTCCACGTTTGAAAAGTTTATTTCTCTGATATTATTTATTCATCAGTTTGTTTAGTTTTTGTTATCTTTATTTTAAACTTTTAAGTTTGTACAGTCTTTTTGATGTCACGTTGATTTAAATATTGCTGATCTACAACCTCCTCTGCTCACCAATAAATGCCCTTCCGTTCCGTCTTCATCTCTTAATTCCATAAAGAAGCGGTCAGATGTTGTGTTGTTTTTTTTTAACACTCCAATGTTTGGAATTAAAACCTGTCTCTATGTTTGCCCCCCCCCCCCCCAGCTGAGAGAAACAGACGCCAACCTGGGCAAGAGTTCTCGCATCCTTACCGGCATGCTGCGAAGGTAAGAGGCAGGTAGGGACCTGGTTTCTTGCACCTCTCCGTATGCGTCCCGCTCCAACCGAGCCCCCGCCGTCTCATTAAGTTTATAATTAGATCAAAGTGCTTCCTCCCCTCTTAGAATAATCACTCTCTACGCCGATGATGTCGCTTTTTACCAACGGATCGACAAACAGACGACGGAATGAACGGAAACTTATTTCACCCCTACTTTTAATTGATTTAATCTGCGGCGGTGTGTTCGAGGGCGTCGGTGTTTAGAGCGTCCGGCCGGCGTCGGCTGCACACGTCTCCGTTCTTTCCTCCGTTTTCCTCCCCCTCCTTTGTCGCTCTAACAACACACATCTGAGTCGTCTTTGTCTCTCACGTTCGCCGGTTCACGCCTGGTACAATCACAAGCATTCACACAGCCGTGTCTCACACACACACACACACACACACACACACACACACACACACACACACGGACACACTCCGTAATGTCTTGTCACATCTCCATTTCATAAAGTGCTTGTGTGCCGGCCCCCCTCTCATCCGTGACGCCACGGTTTTTTGTTTCCCGCTCCCTTCTTTTCTAGTTTCCCTCCCCGCTGTCGCCCCACTGTGGGTTTTGATTAAGAGTAATATGTAAATGACACACACTAAATGTAAAACCCCCCCGCCCAGGAAGGAAGTGCCAATTGAAATAGATGCTTCAGTGCCCGGAGACAATTTGGAGGGCGGCTCGCGGGGCGGCCGGCGGTTAGCGGCGGCGAAGGCCTGAGGAGGGCTGTGACGCCGACTGTAACCAATATTTCTGCATATGTCTCCATTTTGTCAAGTCTGATTATGGGAGGATGGGGGAGGATGAAGGAGGGGGTCGAGGGGGGGTCGGCTCGCCTGGTATGTCACCCAAAGCTGTCCTGAAATCATTCATCATCCCTCCTCCTCCTCCTCCTCGTCTGCTGCTGAAGTAAATAACACACTTATTTCAATATTATCATATTAATGTTAAAGTTCAGCTGTCACCTAATGGGCGGGCTTAATCAGACGTAGCATTTACAAGCCCCGCCCCCCCTCCAACGCCGGTTAGCACCGCTCTCAAATCAGGATTTATGAGGGCCTCCCGAAGCAGGACAGAGCCGCCTCCTTTCTGCGTGATGGAAGCGGCATGCGTACACACACACACACACACACACGCACACACACACACACACACACACACACACACACACACACACACACACACACACACACACACACGGCGTTCCATTCACTGTTTGAATAAGAGAGAAGGGTTTTGTTGTGAGGTCGCGGGCTGGAAACGTCAAATCTGAAGTCATTTCTAAGCAGAGAGGAAGAACTGAGAGAGAAACTATGGTTCAATGAGGCCTCACCCCCCCACCCCCCTCCCCTTCCAATTCCACCCCCCACCCTCCCGTCCACCCCCCCTCCCTTTAAGGCAATCCTTCCTCATTCCGCCTTTCATTTCATTATTTGCTCCTCCAATTTTCTGCCTTTTGATTAATCGTGTGTTTGTGTTGGACGTCAAAGCAATGGTGGTTGTGGGTTTTGAAGTGGGGGGGGTGGGGGTTGATGGAGTAGGGGTGGGGGTGATTGGTGGGTTGTTCTCCACCTGTTTGTCTCAGCTCTAGAATAAGTGGCCTAAAAGACAGTTTGACGTTAAAGCTAGATTTCATCTTCATCCACTCCAATCAACAGGAAGTCAAGGAAATGTTTCTGGAACCCCGCTGCAATAAAACGACGGACGGACGGATGAATGAAAAAAGGAGAATAAAGCTTAAGAATCAGAAATTCTGATTTAAATTTAAATTAAATTCAAATTCTAGTATCTGGTGGTCATCTATGTTTAATCTGTCGCTGATCCAGATAATAATCTGGATTTTTCAGACCACTATGTGAACGGAACATCTGTATTTAGCTCCTGCCTGTCTGGAAACACGATCATCTGGGACTCATAACGGGGTTTGGAGTCGTCTACTAACGATATCTTTATCTAAAAATATCCAGATGAATGGGTTTATTTGCTGGTTTCTGGTGTGGATCCAGTTCTGGTGGTTTTGGCGAGGTGTTTGGGGTTGGGGGGGGGGTTGGTGGAAGTCAGCTTCCTGCAGAGCGTTTAAGTAGTTCTTGTAATTTTCAACTGGATTTAAACGCTGCTGTTGTATTTGCGTCCAGGCCAGGAGGTTAGCATCAACAGCTCAGATAAATAGCGTTTATTAAACTCCGGCGCGTCTCCTAGAGTGTCTCTGTGTTGAAGTCGCACCTCTTCCTGCGTCGTCTCTACGGCGTGGACGGCGTCGCCCCAGCTGAGAAACAATTAGACACTCATTAAAGTCGCTGTCAGGGTTCAAGGAAGCCAATTAACTCAAAGACGGAGAGGCGGCTATCGCTACGACGACCAAACATTCACACGCAAACACCTCCAATAACTGTTGCTTTGTTTGAAAACGAGTCTCTCCAAACGTCTGACTGTGAAACTCATCACTGCCACTGGGGGTAATTAGTGTAAAAGCGTCTGTCAGGGCTGCTGATTGGCTGCTGCTTGATGACTTGTCTCATTACCACCGAGACGCTCGTCTGCAGACGCTGGTGGAGTGACGGGCTTCCAGGGCATCAACTCGCTTAATTTTTAATTTAATTTATGGAATCCTTTGGGTTTTAATTATTCCTGACTTACACGTGGGTTCCCAATGAGGCAGGAAGTCCATCCTGACACGATCCGGGGGTCTATAATCACCCCATTATCTATTTAAACGCTCGTTATTCCCTTCAAACTCCTGAGAGAACTTCACTCGTTGGAGAGACGGGGACAGGACGCCGAGGGGACGATTCCACCTTTCAATCGGGACGACTTGACCTCCCCAGGGGGGAGAGGAAACAGAACCAGGATGGGGGCTGTTCTGTCCCGGTTGCAGGAAGACGATAAGAACGGAGTCGTTTAGCGCACGCTAACACCAGTGCCACGCTTTTCACAGATTTAAAGTCTTCATGACCGTCCAGTTTGATCAGCTTTGATCAGCGTTTGGGTTTCCGTCCGGTCCGTGAGGGGGGGTCGGATCTCTGTCGTACCTTTTTGATGATGCTGACGACTTCCTGTCAAAAAACAAAACGGTCCTGCCTTCCTACCGCCGTCACCAACATCTGAAGCATCTCCATCGTTTGGGAACGGGATGCAGCTCCAGACCCACTTCGGACCACTGGGGGGCTCCTGGCAGCTTCATGGAAGCAAGGGTGGGGGGGGCCGTGAAGGGGCAATGAAGCAGCGATGGAGGGACGGAGGAACGGAGGCAGCGGGGGGTGGGTGGGTATATTTTGAAGCAGAGGGGTTGTCTGCTCTCGCTGGCAGCTGATCCCACATGCAGGTGGTCGACTCCGTCGCCAGGCAGATCAAAAAGTCAAGGCCCCGGGTGGACCCCCCCTTTGAAATGGGAATGGGGCCTGGATATCAGACGGAAAACATAAGCAAGCTCCCAGCCACAGAAGCGCTCCATATTCATGGCTGGGACTGGGAGTAGCCAGAGCCTTCAGAGGAGGACTCGTCCACACTCTGGACACTGATTAAGAGATCAGCCCCCCCGAGCTGCCGGGGCCAGGATGAGGCGCTAGCTCACAGCTAACGCGGCCACGGAGCCTGAAACGTGAACGAGAACGTTTGGGAACCTTCCTATAATTACATCGACGTGTTCGTTGGTGGTGAAGATTCACAAGAAACCGTCGGTTCCTCGTGTGTTTGACCCAAAAGTGAACCAAAAGTGAAGTTCGTGGCCCCGGAAAGGAACTCCTGATTCCTTGAGATCAATAAGTTGGCAAAGACACCCTTCCTCTCTGTCCGTCTGTTTGGAATATTAACTACTGGGGTATGTAGGTCACTTCGTTAATGGGATTCAGTCCAGCGCTGGGCTATGTTGGGATCGAGTCTTGGGACCTTCTTGAAGTCTTTCTGTGTAGTCGAACAAAAAGGTTTGATTTGTTTAATTGCGGCTAAAAGAAGGAGCAGATTGCCTTCACGTGTTTCGTCTCCTTGTTTTCCCGCTTCGTTTCTCTTCATTTATTTATCCGTCGCCTCGTTTTTTGGGCGGTCTAGAGGAGGAGTCTTGACCCTACGATGGGTCACCATCGCAGACGCTCCTATCCGTCGTTCCCGCCTGTTTTCAGGTATTCCGTGTTCATGACGGTGTGTAAGGCCTGCTTGCCCTATTTTGTGTGACGGTTGAACTCGGGCTTCGTGTTTCCCGTCCCGGGGGTGTCGGCTCGCTCCCCAGTGGACCCCCCCCCGCCTCTCTGATCTCCTCTCCATGCTGCCGCCGCGGTAATTCCATGTGCTGCGTTTAAACACATTCCCTTTGCTTTGCAATTTGTTCAGCCTGGCATCATTACCCCCCCAAACCCCCCTGCGTCCCTACGGGTCGATGCTACCCCCGGCCTCTAGGGTTGAATTCTACGCTTTTCATGTCCGGTCTGTTTCATGCTGGCAGAAGAGCAAAGTCCTAAAGCGAGTCACCCCGCCGTAACCCCCCCCCGAGCTGCAGTTCCAACACGCATGTGTGCACACGGAAGATGGAACACAGTTAGCATGTTAGCATCCGTTAGCGGGGGCTGGTAGCTTTACGAGACGGGAAAAAGTTGGAATCGAGGATGCTTACATGGATGCTAACGTTACATTTACACCGTTTTTAGCATTGTGCTAAACAGACATGCCCGATGCCGATGCTCAAACATCCCATAATTTATTCAAAAGTATAATTCCACTTTAACTCTTCCTCTTTGTTAGCAAAATGGCGTTTCGCTTTCAAGGAAGTGTTTTACCGCGCTTGACTGGACGCCGTCTCACTGACGCAGCGCCACCAACACTTCCTCATGTTTTAAGCGTTTCATAGAGCACTGGGGTCAAAAGTCCAACGTTTTCCTGAAATGTTGGACAATCTTGATGCTTTCTGTGAATATTGATCCCAGATATCACCAATAATCCATCTCCTGGACTTCATTTGAAGATAAAAGTCTCCCAGGTTATTTTTATGTCGACAGAGGCAATAATCCAGACGTATTTTTGATATTAAACTACTGCTGTATTTTTACTTTCTGTGGTTTGAGTGTCAGATACGTGTGTGTGTGTGTGTGTGTGTGTGTGTGTGTGTGTGTGTGTGTGTGTGTGTGTGTGTGTGGTTTTTTGGACATCGTAGGTACTTCCTGATGTTCACGCTGCTGCTGGGACGATGACAGGGTCGGCCTCAGCCTCATTACTCGCTGCTCCTCAGCCAAACAAGCCGGCGCTGCCACCGCTCTTCCTCACCCCCTCCTGCCTCATCCCTGTCTTCTACCTCTCTTTTCCTCCACCTTGCCCATTAGAGAGTGCTGATGGGACGTTTTTTGCAGAAAGAGAGAAAGATGCACACACACACACACACACACACACACACACACACACACAAGAGGTTGTTGACAAGGGCAAAGACGTGTTGTTGTTTTATATAAGGGATGCATTTGTCTGTTGAGGATTGACTCACTCAGCCGGCTGCCAGAGCCCCCTTTTTCCTCCCGACGTGTCTCCCCTTCCTCTATTGTCTCGCCAAGTCGCAGGTTTATTTTTCTTCACAGGTCAGGACGGATCGGAATCCTAATTATTCTCCGAGGTGCCGGTGAGAGTCGGGGACAGCTAGCTTTAGGGACGCTAATCCGTTTCGGCAATCAAACCACAGCGAGGGAGAGTTTGAGTCGAGTGATGACATCATCACCTGACTCCTCCAAAGCGACAGGGCGGGGGTCGCCCTGACGCGACATTGAGGCGATGGTTCGCTCGACCTCGCTCATACGGTCCCCAGCTGATGGACCCCCCCACCACCACCACCGCCCCCCCCATCCTTTAACCCTGACAGACTGTCGTTCTGACGAGATGACTGGAGATCAGTGGCGCTCTCATCCCTTGAAGTGGCTCCAGGTGTCACTCCAAGGGCACCCCCCCCCCGTTTGATCCGCCGTCGAGCGCCTGTCGGCGGCCGCCCGCCTCTGATTTCCCCCGGTCAGAGGGGAAACAAGCGCTCCTGTCCAAAAAGTTCCACTTTTTCACTTTTTGAGTGACAGGAAGTGAGCGGCGGCTGTGGAGCCCAGGGTCGCCATGGGAACCCAGTGTTTGTCGTCATCGTTGTTGTTGCTCACGTTTAGGGAACACACTGATTGGATTGGCTCTGACATGTGATTGACTTGTCTGCGATGTTGCCCCGCCCACCATCAACCAGGCCCCGCCCCTTTATCATGAGATTAAAACGATGTTTAGTGAGTTTAGTGAGTTTTAGTCTCTTGGTAGGAACCAATCACAGCGCCGTTAGATTAGCGATAACAGCCCCACACGTCCCCCCTGGAGGGGGAGATAGGGGTGGGTAGGGGGGCATCCTATAGCAGAGATCTTGCCCCAACAGAGGAGGAAACAGACTCCACATCAGATTTAGCTCGGGCGGCTCCACTGATCGCGCCGTGGGCCTCGTCTGAGGAAGAAAGGGGCCTCCTCCTCCTCCTCCTCCTCCTCTTCCTCCTCCTCCTCTTCCTCCTCTTCCCCCTCCTCCTCCTCCTCTTCCTCCTCCTCTTCCAGAGGAGATCCCCGTCTTCAG
The DNA here is from genome assembly GCF_040054535.1 of Antennarius striatus. Taxonomy (NCBI): domain Eukaryota; kingdom Metazoa; phylum Chordata; class Actinopteri; order Lophiiformes; family Antennariidae; genus Antennarius; species Antennarius striatus. The sequence continues at coordinate 17,086,935 of NC_090796.1, read as the reverse complement.
TGAGGAGGCGCCCCAACACAAAGCTCAGATGAAACAAGATGGAGGAGAGCGTCCGTACGTCAGCATCCTTCCTCCCTTTCATTTTATCACCCCCCCCCCTGCTGTGAGCCTCTGTAGAAATTACAGGTGAGATCTGTGTCTGTGGCAGGGCCTGCCTTCCGTCTGGTGGGAGCAGGGGTGTGTGCGTGTGTGTGTGTGTGTGTGTGTGTGTGTTTGCAGAGTTGTTTGTGGCGCTCTTCTCTTTGTGTGTCTGCCGATAACTTATTCAGTGCGGGGGGGGGGCGCATTCATCCAGGGGTTGAGCGCGGGCGTCCGTCAAGACGGAAAAATAATGAGGCGACAGCGGCGCAGAGGAGAGCTTCCTCCCTCCGCCTGGGTCGCACCCCCCCACACACACACACGCACCTCCTCCCCCCTCATTCCTCTCCTCTTCCTCCTCCTCGCCTCCCATTATTAGCAGATTTAAATAGATAATAGGGGTGTGTGTGGGGTGGTGGTGGTGGGGGGGGACGTTTTTAAACAATTACAGCCGATCACGTCGCCTCTCATCCCGCTGGTGTTCCCTCCCAGCATGCCTTTGTGCAGATGTACGCCTCAACAGCTGCCCGGACTGCGGAGGAATCCCACGTCTTCACACCCGTTCACACCCGGAAATGTTGAGGAGCGGAATTCCAGCAGGATGACATCAACGGAGCGCCGCTGGGCCAACGAAAGACTCCGGCGGTGACGTGTTTCAGCTCTCAGGCGATTTAAAAACTTATTTTTAATCAAGATGCGGACGGCGTCGGATCCCGTCTGTCTGGTTAAAGCGTGGATGTGATCGACGGTTGTCTCGACGGGTCGGCTTCGCCCCCTTTCTTCTTCTTCTGTAGCGTCTCATGGAGGTTTTGCACCCTTAAGCGTTGCACCTTCTCTTGCACCAAAGGTACAAGTCGGAAATGTTCCTGGACTCAGTTGCAAGTGTGAGAAGCTTAAAAAACCACTTGGAACGCCTGAAAGGTTATCCCAGTAATTTACCGGGAACACGGTGTGAACGAGGCTCCGCGTTCCTGCCAGGATAAAGTGGCTCCCGCCCAAAAAAACCCTTCCTTATATTTCCAGTCAGCTCTCATTTAGTGCTTCCTTTCAGCATCAGAGTCCATTCTTTGGCTGGAAGCATTCAGTGGCATCTCGCGGTGGGAAGTGGAGACCTCGGCTCCGTGTACACTTGAACCGCATGAATCCGAATTATGACAAATAAGAACCTCATACAAAAGCATGTTCTCCATTCCCTAACAAAGACATCTCAGTACTTTCTCAAACTGCCGTCACCCCGACAGAACAAGTCAGCTGTCTCAGTCGTGTTTGGATCAGGATAAATGCTTAAGTATGGTGTTTGCTGCTATTGTTGTTGCCCCTCAGATCCTCTCTTTGGCAGAGTGCAAGAGCTTGAAATATTTACAAATGCTGAATTTTGGCTCATTGTTTTTCTTTTTAATATTTTCTTCTAACCCATCAATCATTTACGGCGCCTCTGTATGTCTGTATTTCATCCTGGCAGACCCCCAGGATGGTGCAATGAAGCAAAGGCGGTGCATTGCTGCTGCGTTGTTGTTGATGGCATAAAAGATCTTCTTTATCACAATGGGCAAAACAATAAAAAAGGATGTGAAAAGGTTGCGAGGCGAGGCATTCACAAGTATTGGGATTTAAGAGGAGCCCCCCCATCAAAATACTTAACGCATGGCCTCTTTTCTCTGCAAAGACTTCTAACCTTGAATGCTTTTATACTAAACCCAAAAATAGAGTTTTATTTGTTGTAATCCAAAAACTGGAAGGCAAAAGGACAGACCCGATCACCTCGCTCATCCCTTACTTTGGTTTGGCGGTGCTCGCTGTGAAGGGCGATCCGTGATGTGTAAATCACAGTTTGACAAGAAATATAGAAAATGGAGCGTTCAGGAGCTCTGATTTGCCAAAACGATCTCACAATGAAGTCCACTATTAACCACAAACTCAATCTCAAACTTTCTACAATTCTCCCAAGTGTCAGGATAGAAAAATCAGACGCACAATTAATACACAGAATGAGAGATAACAGGAGTTCAGAGGAGCGTTACGTCTTTTCTGAGCCGTCTGTTTGTTCTGGTTTCATTAATGACATTTCTTCTCAGTTTCCGAGGCTTTAAAAGCCGTTTTTTGCTGCTTCCATCACATCAACTCCAAGAATCGACTCCATCTATCCCAGCCTTGATCAGTTTAATGAGATGATCAGCATTATTTCCAGACTGCTTCTGTTGCATTATTAGAAAAGCTTAAAGGAATCAAACGATCATTATTGATCACCTCAGAGCGTTCATCATTTTTTTAGCTCGTTTATAGAACGTTTTAGGTTTCAATCCCACACAAAAAAGGGGTCTATTTTTACCAAATTTGCCAGAACTAGATTCTCTTCATTTAAATGCGTAGTTGGTGGATGGATTCAACATCAGTGAGACCGTATCTCGTTCTTTACCACGTTGGCGGATGGATACAACATCAGCTGACCCTGACTCTGCATGCTAACATGTAGCCGGTGCTTTCCCGGGTAGAATCGGGGTCGATGCTCATTTCATTCTGGTTCTGCTGCCTCAGAATGTGACAAATAAAGGAAAGAAAAAGCGATGGATTGTCCGTTACTTGAATTAGCGGGCGCTAACAATGACTTGGGCATGACCACAGAGACGTGTTGTTACGCCCGCTGGAACAGTGTTGGTCTCTGTTTGTGCGTTGCTATACTGTGTGACACAGGTCGTTTTGTTGGTCTCGGTCTCGTCTTTGTCCAGGGGTGTGTTCCGGGGAAACTCTGGTCAGACGTTTAAATCCTAACGGTCTTCCCTCCTTTATCCGCGGCGGACGCCTCAAACCATCGTCTGTTGCCGCCACAGTCGTAAGGACTGAGCGAGTCGGGCCGCAAAAGATCTCCTCTTGATCAGCGAGGAAAACCCCGGCGAAGTCCGATACCCATAGATTCCGTTTTTAGCCCAGAGATCACAGGAAGATTTCTCCAAGTTGTGTAATTAGACGGTTTGTAGTTAATCCTACGGGACCGGCTGGCAGGGACGTCTCTCCGCTCTAAAGTTCTTCTCTGGTAGCATCTTTAACTTGTCCTCCAGGCTTTAAAATCTTTTTATTGCTTCAAGAAGAGGGGTAATTACTCAACGCTCTCATACCTTGATACGCTCATCGTCTGTGAAGGGATTCTCCCGTGGAATACCCTGGCTGGAGAGAGTCGGTGCACGTTGGGGCTTTTGTTGGCCCCGCCGTGGCTTTTTGGGGAGTGAACCGGCGGCTGCATGGCTGGTAATGACAGGTTCCATGTTGCCGGTGGCTTGCGGCCCACTGCGCTGTTTGTTTGGAGAGGGGTGCTCGGCCGTGAAGTGCTGGCCCAGCTGGCAGCGGCTTCCATTGCCCCTTTGGCCCGATGGCTGGGGCATGTTTGGCCCACACCAGCCAGTCAGACTGGCATCCAGCAGGCGGTTGGAGGAGTTGGGGGGGCTGTTGGCTGAGCACCCTGGTGCGAAGCCAGGCCTGCTGCCAACTGCAAGAAGACTTCCCCGCTCACAGCACCATCTCCACGTCTCTGTGGCGACAGGGATCTCAGTTTGCACCTCAAGGGTCAACATCATCCCACCGCGATCTGTCTCAACAACCTCGCTCACAGAACAGCACCGAAAAACTTTGCATGTGTATATTTTTATCTTTTTTTTCCCTACCCATTCCTTCTGGCAGATAGTCTTTCTTTTTGCGGACAGCAACACAAGCCTGGATTTAAGACAGCTGACCACTCATTTTGTTGTTGGGTTTTTTTTTTATTATTGAATTTCTGAGTACCCCTGAAGTGCATCACACCACAAAAATATGTTGTTTGCACAGACATACATACACTTTACAGTCCAAAAAAAGTTCGCTTGCCTATCTCACACTCGCTGAAGTTCTTTCCAGGCAGTGGATATTCAGAACGCTGCCCTATAAAGCTCTGCTTTAGGATTATTTCCTCTTCATGAGCTGTAAATATAAACGTCAGGCTCTAATTTGATCTAAAGATAATTGGAGATGTCTTTAGATGCGATCCCATTTGATATCAGGCTACAAGCAGTTTGCCCTGACCTTTCTGACCCATACAAAACCGGTTAACTCTCACCCTGGTTTGGAATCTTACTAGAACTTTCACTAGTTAGAGAATCTTCTACAAAAACATTTCTGCAGCGAGCGGCGCTGAACACAGCCTGGTTGCCACAAAAATAGCCCCTGCTCTTTCTAAACCATCACTTAGAGCCCTGAAAAGCATCGGCTCCCAAAATTTACAGCTGGTTTGTTTATTTTCTGAGTGTTTGCCGGGTCACATGGGTCCACCATGTCAGGCCCCACCCCGTCCGTGTTCCGATGGCGCCAGGGCTAACACTGGTCCAGTGTTGAAGCGGAGGACATGGAGGCCTTGGCCTAGCATCCTGGTGTCACTTTCCCAGCCTGTTGGTGGAGCCGGCCCGTCCCCTGGTTCTCCTCAGCCGACCCCGACGCGTCAGCGACTATCACACACTCGCAAGGAGCCAGAAACAAATGTTTTCCTACCGTTACCGTCGCCCGACCTGCGTCCGTTGACCCGGCTCACACCAAGTCGCTCAGACGCGCGCCCGGCTCGTCTTTATTTCACAAGACGTCAACGCACGCCCATCTCGTCCAAAAGTTCCCCTGTGGTATGGCGTTTCAAACCCATTCCTAAACACCGGTTTCGTTTCGCCCCATCTTTAATTACATCGTTTGCTGGAGACCGAGGCGGGGAGTTCGAAGCAAAGCACCATGTTAGCAAAAGCGTATAATAGCGAGGGACGCCACAGCTGGAGGACAGCGGGTCGAGACCGGGGAGGAAATTCAGACCAAAGGAAAGATTGAGGTGTCAATAAGACTTTAAAAGAAGAGTTAGCGACGCGCTAGGACAGGGGGGTCAAACTTATGTTGACCCCCATGAGGGCCACATCAGCATCACGGCTGTAATCAAAGGGCCAGATGTAACTAATAAATGTAAGTAAATGTAACTCAGTGTAATGTAACATAAACGTAACTACTCCTTAATGTTAAGTAACTCTGAATTTATGACTTATTCAAGTTACAAACATTACAGTTAGACAGAAAAAACATGTTTGTATGTTGCTCTATTATATTTGTCAGGTTATTAAACCCACAGAACTCCATCAATCAAGGATCAAACTATCAATCAATAAAGAAAAATAACATCAGACACAAGTTAGGACACTAACTTGGTTCAAAACGAGTTAAAATGGGCTGAATTATTGCATTGTGGGAAATGTAGTGTTTGCTCAAAGCACACTTTTGACCTATTTATTTTTAGAGACGTTGACCTTTTTTGCTCTCGGGGGCCACACAAAATGACATGGCGGGCCCCATTTGGCCCCCGGGCCGTGAGTTTGATACATGTGAACTTGGAGAAGACGTCATTCACCTGCATCTTTTAAAAACCAGTTAAGTACATACGTAGGTCAACTAGAACAGAGTAGAACACAACCTTCATCATCGTCACCTCAGAAGAAACTGAAGATCCGACTCCAAACGGTCCTCTGGCCGCTAACTCTTCAAGTATTATTCTTGTAACCACAGACGCGAACACGTTCCCTCTGCCGCCATGACCTCTGGACGACCCTCCAGACGTCGTCCCACATTCCCCGTCTCCGTATTAATCGTCCTTGGCGATGTATTTCACATTCATGGCAGCGCCATTAAAGCCCGTCTGTCACATCGTCGCCTCTGTTACCTTATTACTCAACATATTCCCAGTTGGCTTCAGAATCCAGCCATTGTCTGTCAATTAATTGCAGGCAGGCCAGTGTAAAACGGTCGGGCTGCATTCCAGCTGCACGGCGTGTTGGGTGTGTGACGCCGGCCTGAAGAGTGTCATTGTAGCCCCGGAGCCGTGGTGAAGCCTCCTCGCAGCGCCGTGACAAAGGCAGCTGTGAGGTCGCGCCCCAGGCCAGCGCCATCAGAGCCGGGGATGAGCAGAACAACAAGCCCTGTCAGATAATGGTGTAACAGCAGGATTGTTGGGCTTCATTTGTGCCAGGAATGTCCCCGGTTTAATGGCGACGCGCCGCTGTCAATTGACTCCAGCCGCTCGGACTTTAGCAGCGCTGCTCTGTTAGCGCGTTTAGCCTCTAGAATGGTGTGTGTTGGACGCTGATTTGAATTATTTCCCTTTCCTCAAACTTTAAGATGTCAGAAAGGTCAGCTGTTGGCTGTGAGACATAGATGTGGGAGGCGACATGATGTTTCACTGAAGCTGTTCTCGCCTCCCACTGAGACCTGTGTTATATAAACCTGATCAGAAATTCCCTGAGTTGTTTTTTTTGTTGTTCCTCTTTGTTTTATTAACTTTGGTTCTCGATATTTAGACCAAATCCCGGTTGGATTGACGGAGATTATTGAGGATTAACGAACGGACAGTCGCCTGTTTGGGATCTGGTTTCTGCAGCAACTTTTGCTACAGAGGTACCTCTACTTATGAAATCAATTAGTTCTGAAAGAAGTTTCTTAAGTAGAAAATTTTGTAAGTAGAGACGCGTTTTCCATGCAAATGCCCTAATCCATTCCAATCCCCCCAAAATTCAGACATAAATGTTTTATAAAGCATAAAAATGCATCAAAACATGTAACAAATACATGTTACGATTAGATTATTACACAATAAATGAGAGTTGTGCATAATGTAAAAAACAAAATAGAGTAAAGAATATTAATGACGGTCATTTCCCTTTTAACTGCTGCCCTCATTGTTTTTTGCCCTCTTTGGTTCATGCCCTCTTGCCCCACCATGAACAACAGAGTGAATTCCAGTCCTCCTCCTGAACTTCTCCAACCACCCACGCGACGCCTTAAACTCCTTATACTTCCTTTTGTTTTAATAACGTGGTGATTGTAGATGCATTACGGCCATATTCTTTGGTGAGATCAACCAAACGCATCCCTTTTTCAGGCTTTTCTATCATCTCTTGCTTTGTTTGTACGGACAAAAAACTCTTTTCTTCGTCTTTTCTTTTCCTCTTTTCTCCGTCACTTTCTTGGGGTCCATAGTGAATACTCTAAAAGTTAATATATTTACCTAAAACTATCAGAACACCTCATGGGTTGAGTGCGCTGCATAGACACCTATCTAGCTAAGAGGTCCCTCTTAGCCAATGGGATGCCAGGATGCTAGATAACAGCCAATGGCAGAGCAGCTATAAGAATGTTGCGTTCAGGAACCTGTGGGAGCTGCGAGTATCAGCCCATACCGTATTTTTACTTTTCGTAACTCGAAATTTCTTTCGTAACTAGAGGCAAAGTTTTCCTGTTGAGGCGTTTCGTTAGTAGAGGTATTACTGTACCTTTTTTTTTTTTTACTTCACATGCACTTTTTTTTTGGACCAATCAGAACAGAGGAGCTTCTCCAACCTGACCAGCTGATGCTCTCTCCTCTCACCCCGACCCCCCCTCCCTCGCTGCCGCCCCCCCGCCCTCTCTCCGGTAAACGTTAAGATCCAGGAGCGGATCAATGGCGGTGATCCTTTGATGTGCCAGCACGCATTACCAGCGCCAGCTTCTGATTGGAGCAGAGTGGCGGATCAATGCGGGCTGTAATTGGCTGACACAGGGAGGGGGGTGAGACTTTATTATCATTAATATTTAGACATGATGTGGGAGGACCGGCCGCAGCTAAGTGAACATCGGCGGTGCGAAGCGTTTGATCTCCGGAGATACGCAGATCGATGGCGGGTTGGTGGTGTGTGTGTGTGTGGGTGTGTGTGTGTGTGTGTGTGTGTGTGTGTGTGTGTGGTGGTGGTAGTGGGGGCCTCGACCAAAAGGACGTCGTGGAAGTGTGGCGAGCTGGATGAGCAAATTAGCGAAGCTCGCATCCTAGATTTTATCGGATTTCTCTCGGAAGTTTCCCTTCGGCTGGGGAGAGGTCACAACAGGCCTCAGTCACCCCCCACCCCGCCCACCCCCGTAGCTGAAATAACCGCCTGGTCGCTGTCAAGGGGGGGTGAAGTTTGAATCATTTTGGTCATTAGTGGATGTTTACAGACGTCCAGTGACCGGTGACCCCGTTCAGAGTTGTTTTTCTCTGTGGGATGGATTAGCTTAGCAATGAGGAGACGGGGGGGTGAGGGCGCGGGGGGGTAAATACAGAGACATTTAGCGTTTGTCTTTTTGACAGAACGATTGTTTGGGAGACGTAACAGAATCTGAGTGAGGAGGACGCCCTGCGACGCTCCAGGCGGCGTCCTGGGTGTCAACACACACAATGATGTCACCTAATCTCGCGGGCGGAGGAGGGGGTCAGGCCGTCTGATGGAACAGCGTGATGGGAGGGGGTGTAGCTTCATCATTGTACGTAGCAGGACAACGACAGGTGGCGGGTCTCACGCTAGCGGGCGTGTTAGCTTTCACGGCGGCGATCTGCTGCCTGATGTGGGACATCCAGGTCAGCGGGGACCTCCGATCCTGAAGGGGGCGCTGGTTTGTTTCATCAATCACTGATTCTGTGACGTGGAGCTGCGTTGGAATCAGACGTCTGTGTTTCTGTGACTCCAGACTCTACATGCAGGCAGTGATGCAGACTGTTGTGTTTTTTGGGGAAATGCATTATTGATGAACAACTAGCAAGGAAGTCAAAGTCGCTGCAGCCTTTTGAATGCAAACCTGCACCAAGGCCAAACACAGCAAACTTTTACAGACGTGATCTCAGTCGAGTCCGTGTTTACGATCTGTTCACGATGCCTTTTCACAAGTTTACAGATGCAGAACGTGTTCGTGTTGGATTTAGCGTCGTACACGCGTGCACTCATGATTGGAGCAGATTTTACTTCCAAGCTGACCTGAAAGGTTTTTAAAGTGTAATAAAAAACTTCCCGGGACTCGCGCCGTGGTTACAATCAGTTTTGTGCGAATCGTTCCGCTCGTTTCTACATAATCCTGCAGCCGCCTCCCAGACGGATGTCCTTTTCTCATTTCCATGGTTACCAGCGACGTGTTGATGACGGATCGTCTCGTAGCTTTCTGTTCCTTCTTGCGGTTGCAGCTCGTCGCCGTGCAGCAGTTTGTATCGTCGAGGGAAACTTTAGGGTTTCACAACAAACGTCTCGTTGTGTAACGTCTGGATTCAGAGGCTCGCACCTCCAGCCCCGACGGGGTGTGTTCACAACTACCACTTCAAATCACGCGCGTATCAATACAGGAAAAGAGCTGACATTTGCGTCCCCCCCCCCCCATCAATATTAAAAGCCGACCAACATCCGTGTGTGTCGGTCGTGTGTGTGTCGTCACACGTGTCCTGTGTTTGAGGCTCCTTCCCAACGATTCACGTTAACTCATCCCGCTTCGCTCGGAACTCTTTGCTGGGAATCTGTGCTTGTATAATTGTAGAAGTGGTGTGTGTGTGTGTGTGTGTGTGTTCCTGGATCTTTAGTGTGTGTGTGTGTGTGTGTGTGTGTGTGTGTGTGTGTGTGTGTGTGTGTGTGTGTGTGTGTGTGAGGGAGTGAGATAAGAAGGAGATGAAGAGCCGTTCCTCACTCAGAGGCGTCCCCATCTGTTCGCCGGGGCCTAATTGTTCCTGGGTGCGAAGATACAGAAAAAAAAAAAAAAAAAGGGAAGGAAAGCAACTGCTCTCGCCCCCCTCCCACCCCAACTACCCCCCCGTCCCAGAGTTATTTCTGTAACATTAAAAGAGCGCCACCAGCACGCTCCAGATTATTGCCATGTAAATAATGGCACTTGGCTGGATTCCCTGCTAATGAATGTCATTTACGTTTCCAAACGAGGATTAATTATCGACCGAGGACCCCTCTCTCCTCCCACGGGGGACGGCGGCGCAATTAGCCGCCAAAAAGACGTCTGTTAATATTTGTGTGTGTGTGTGTGTTTTGTTTTTTTAAATAAGTCTATATATGCGCACGTGTACATATGTTCCCGTGACACGCCGGCGAACCCTCCCCAATTAGCAGCCCGGTGAAACGGAGCAACAACAAAAAAAAAAAAGAGAGAGACGACTCAAAGTTCCTCGATGGTCAGGTTGGATGGCGGCGTTGGACGACAGAGTTGTGCGTCTTTGGATCCAAAATAAGCAGGGAAAACAAACACAACCCTGAAATTAGATTCCCCCAAACATTGCATTTCCTCTTATTTTACACACCACCGCCGGCTGCAGACAGGAATAGAAGAAGCCGTGAATTGACATCCAGAGCGCCGGCCAGTCCGGGTTACACGGACTGTCTCTGCGTCCAGAGATGATCCCCTTCTGGGAAAAACATCCTGAGTGTGTGATTTACCCCCCCCCAGGTGTGAAACTGTCTGTTTGTTACACACAGCGTCTGAAATTATAGCAATAACCCAGCAAGTTTCCACCATTACTGATTCTTGTCAAAACTCCTTCCCCTTCTATTTTTTTTTTTTTTTTTTACCCCTTCAGTCAAATTGCCTCTCCCAGCAGGGGCAGCTTGTGCCACTGCACTTAACCCGAATGAAGGAGCGGCAGCGATAAGGGTTATTTCTGTCGGCAGTTGAGGACCCCCCTCCTAAGGACCCCGGGCTCTAAAACGCTGCAGAGCTGAAGGGGTTAAAAACCAGACGGGAGCCAGAAACAAACCTGATTGGCCCGTTAGCTGTGATGTCATGCCAGACGCTCGCCATCTTATTTCCTGTTAGATTTAAATCGATCTGATCTGTTTCTCACCTGAAGCTTTGAACTCAAAACTTTATTTAATCGTTAAGTGTTTGTCGCCGGCTGGCTGTCGCACTACTTCCTGTTTCAGAGACAGCAGGGGGTTCTGGGGCTTGTAGTTTTTTAATGAAGAACTGTGAGAAAACTGGAGCCTACACACACACACACACACACACACACACACACACTGGATTGTGTTTCTGCACTATGGCTCACCTCGCCGTGTCGACTGTCCCCCTAGCCACGCCCCCTCCAGCTCGCACACGTGAGCGCCACCGAGACTGGCGTTCCTGTTTGACGTGTGGAGGGTTAAGATCTGCTGGCTGTGTGTGTGTATGTGTGTTTACACTCCTATATGCTGCAGACACACACGTTTACATCAGCATGTAAACAACGCAAAGGTCTTGTTTACATCACTAAATAATATTGATTAATGCAGCATCCGCCCTGCCTCCTCGTCACTCGCTTCCTTGCTGTCTTCCTGTTGTGTGTGTGTGTGTGTGTGTGTGTGTGTGTGTGTGTGTGTGTGTGTGTGTGTGTGTGCGTGCGTGTGTGTGTGTGTGTGTGTGTGTGTGTGTGTGTGTCTGGTTTGTCTGAGGTGGGTTTGAGTCGGAGCTGATGTTCCAACGGGATTCAGCAGCGCTGCAAGTTGTGATCTACGTTTAGGGTCAGAACCAAGTCAGAACGGTTCCCTCGTAGCGTCAGAATCAGTTCCCTCGTAGCGTCAGAATCAGTTCCCTCGTAGCGTCAGAACGGTTCCCTCGTAGCATCAGAATCAGTTCCCTCGTAGCGTCGGAAACGGGTCCCTCGTAGCGTAGCATCGTTCCTGTTGGTTCCTCTGTTTCATTTGTCCGTTTGTTCACATGTAGCAGAAATCACCCTCTTGGATTCAGTTTCAAGTAAAGAGGACCCATTAAGGCTGACCAATCACACGCCGGGCCCGTGTCCCGCCCCCTCACCAAGTCCACAGGAAGTAGGTTCACTAGTTTTCACATAATTAGGGGAAAAACTCCATGAGCAGGAAAGGTATAAAGAATTCCTGGAACCGTCCCGTTTCTTTCTGGATCCAAACCAAAGTCGAATCAAACATTCAACTGGAGGGAGAAGGAGAGAAAAATATTTTTAACTTTTAAAAAAAAACCTCAAATTGAAATGCCAAATCAGATTTGCCAAGTTGTGTGTTCCAGACGGAGCTGAAACACGACGGGGTTCTGCTCCTCCGGTCCAAAGCCGTTTCATTATAAACGTATTGTTGCTCAGCTCGCGGTAGATCCGTCTCTGAACCGGTGGAAGTGTGTGTGTTCACCAGTGTTTCTGAAGTGTGCACCAGGTCGGCGTGAACAAACAGATCAACAACCAGCGGTCCTTGCTGGACCGGTCCCTTTGGCCGCGTTCCAAACAGGTAATTCCTCCGGCATAGCTCTGGAAGCGCCGCGGCCGGTCGAGCCTGCATCCGCAGTCAGACTGTCTGCACGTTTGTGCCGCTGATGGCATACCAGGGGCGCCATTTTCCTCTGCGAGACAGACAAGCCGGAGGATCTGATTGGCCGGCCGCCAGAGCGAACTCACAAAGGCTCCTTTGACAGCAGGTCAGCCGGTTAACCAAGCAGTGGGCAGGAGGAGAGTGGGATCCGCCACGGAGCCCCCCGCCGCCTCGACGCCGCTTCATTAACGCTCCTGCACACGGACACGCCGCAGGAAGTGGGGTTTAACGGGACAGGAAGTGAAGCAGGAAGTGCTTTTGACTATTAGATCACATTATAAATGTCTTGTGAGCTCCTCCTGGTTGAGATGCTGACGGCGCCTCACGTCCTACGTCTCCATCACGTTGTTCTCCCATGAGCACCGGCGCTCATTACCTCTCCCGTCCAGGCCTCCTCTTCCTCCTCCCGCGGGGGCAGCGGCCGCTTTGCATACGACTGATGTTTTAAATGCTGCATTGTTAGCTGACGTGGGGTAGCCCTCTGCTGACCCGGGAGGTATTTGCTCGTTTGATCACGGGGGCGGCGGCTTTAATGCGTGGCGGCAGCGCCGCTCCGTAATGCCCCTCCCCTCCTCGAGACGTAGGCCAAAGGATGGACCGGGGATCCGTGGCTTTGCGGGGCCTGACGGGGCAGAAAGGAGGTGATTATTAGAATATCCGCTGGTCAGCAGGGCCGCGGGAGACGCTGCTGATCCTGCACTTCCTCCTCTGGTGGGTATTCCACTGGGCGTTGGGGGGGGTTCGTGGTTTCTTTAAAAGACGGGCATGTTTCAGTCCTCGTTTCCGCCTCGCGTCGGTTCTCGCATCCTCTGAAATGAACCTTTCACCACAGCCGTTCGCCGCGAGGGCTTTCTTATTCCCAGAGAAACTTTTAGTTCACTTTCTTCTCACCAACTTTAACGTTTCGCGCTGAAATCCAGTCGCTTGCCTTTCACATCCAGACGCCTGAAGTTAAGTTCTCTGCACCCCCCCCCCTGAAGACTCGGAAGAAGGTAAACGGGAAGACCCGGCGTCGGAGAGAACACATCGGTGTCGCTGGGCGGGAGGATCCCTCATCACCTGCTGACAACACAACAGAAAGGAAGAGCAGAAACAAAGACGCCAACATTGTACAAGTTTTACACCCTGGGACCCGACTATCAAGACTGTTTGCGCGAAAGCTAACCAAGCTCTGGCGGCTCAAAAGAAAATATTGACCAACCCCCGACACCCCTCCTGGCCTCTTCCTCACCCTTTTTCTCGCTCCATCCTCTCTTTTTCTCTTTGGTTTTGTTTCTTGTGGGAAGTCATGGCGACCGGAGACACCAGGGGAAAGAATCTCACATCGCTGCACTTCATCTTTAATATTTAACGTTCCGTTCCCGCGTGACTTCCCAGCAGCGTTCCGTAGCGGGTTTGTGATGAGCACGACCTAAGGCGACAGGCAGGGGAGGATTGGAGGGAATGGATGCACAGCCCGGGGGGGTTGGGGGGGTCAGCATCAGGACCGCTGTGACCAGGTGCATCGACTTGACCGCAGAAATACTTCATTCGATACGCTGTTTGCCTTTCAAAGTGCCGTAAAGTCAGGACGGGTATCTCATCTCCAAGCGGGCGGGGGGGGGGGGTCGTCTCTGAAACAGCCTGGCCTCTAAATTCCCTCCTGGATAATCACCGCGGCTCCTTCTCCGTCTGCGTCGAGCACCGCCGAGATCTCACCGCTGGATTCTGCAAATATGGATCGGCTCTTGCATTTCCAAAAGTCCCAAAGCGGCACCGGCTGCCCCCTTGACTTCTGAACCGACGTTCACGGGAAAGCAGAGGTGAAGCAGAAATCTGCATCTCTGGTGGTGCTGGACGCCCACGCCGCTGCGAGAGAGAGAGAGACAGAGAGAGAGAGAGAGAGAGAGAGAGAGAGAGAGAGAGACAGAGAGAGAGAGAGAGAGAGAGAGAGAGAGAGAGAGAGAGAGAGACGGGGAAACACGAATTTTGATAAAAAGTCGCGTTCGATTAGCGCCGTCTCTTTAAAAGTTCTTCTCTTCTCTCGGTTGCCCCCATTTTTTCTCGTTTGCCGACAGATTGCTCGCCCCCCCCCCCACCTCTTGCATTGCTGCAGGCCCTGATTAGCAGCGCCGATCGATCGCTGAGCAGATGTGAGCGGAGCCACGAGAGTCGATAGCGACTGGTGGCGTCGTTCGCGTTCACGCCTCCAATCTGGGGTGGCGAGGACGGCCGGTCAGCGGGCTGAACTGGCGACGCCTTTATGAGCGCGTTGGATTATTCTGAATCACCATCTCCCTGCTCTGCCCCCCCCTTTCCTCGTCCTCCCCCAGCTTAGACTCGTGGACTTGGGAAGCTAGTCTGCAAATTTAATGGACCTGCATGGATTATTTAGGCTGACTAAAGCTCCCCTTGTCGTGTCAAAAGGGGGTTGAGGGATGACATTACACTCCTGCACCCCCCTCCCCATCAGCGTACCCCCCCACCACTACTATTTCTGCTCTGCTGGATGAAACGTGTCCAAACCAGATCCACCTGATGGTTCACATCAGCCTCAATCCTGATGTGTGATTTCTCACACACTCTTGACGGTTGGCTCCACACCAACACACACACACACACACACACACACACACACACACACACACACACACATGCAGCATCAGCTTTACACACACACACACACACACACACACACACACACACACACACACACACACACACACACACACACACACATGCAGCATCAGCTTTACACACACACACACACACACACACACACATGCAGCATCAGCTTTACACACACACACACACACACACACACACACACACACACACACACACACACACACACACACACACACACACACACACACACACACACACACACACACACATGCAGCATCAGCTTTACACACACACACACACACACACACACACACACACACACACACACACACGCACACACACACTTATGTTGGGATGCTGTGACCTCTGGCTGCTCGGTCCTCTCCTCCCTGCAGGACAAAGCGAAGGCCAGGAGGGCCTGGGGGGTCAGGAGGTCAAGTTCACCAGTGGAGTTCCCTCTGTTGCTGCTCCGACACAGAATCCTTTCCTGCTTTCTGAGCATTCTGTCCACAGAAGTGACCTTAACCCCCCCACATCCAACAGAGGAAGGGAGCTTTGGTTACCTTTGACCTCCTGCTGTCCTACGTGTGTGATCCGTCACAGAATGAAACCGAAACGATGGTTCCTGGACCGTCATTCCAAAAAGAGCACAAGACGTTCAGTTGTTTTGAACCGAAGAGTTCCTTTAATTCCTTCAGGAACTAAAAACGGTTCAATTTTATCAACAGAGCTTTATTTACACCCCTGTGCTAAAGAGATCCTTTCTCTGCTCTGGGAACTATAACCCTCCTCCCATTTTAAGCAGTTTTGAATCGTTATAAATTCAGGTTGTCGATTCAGAAGATTATGTGATCAGTTTACTCTCTTTTCTGATTAATGCATCGAATTAAAAATCCTCAGACGACAGAAAATAAAAACGGAACATCTTTCTCTTCATTGACGACACGTTAATGTCATTTCAAAAGTTCCAATGCGTGCATTTCTTTATTTCCACACGTAAAAGCGTCTCTAAAGCAGCGTTGGAGCAAGAAGCTGCTGATGTGAACAAAGTTTGTCATAGAAAGTAGCCGATGTTTTATCTGGCATGTATGGGATGTTTGCAGGCTAAATGTGGATGGATCGGACAGTGCAGGCTCTCTGCACGTTTGTATAAGAAGTGGGTTAGCTTGTGTGTGTGTGTGTGTGTGTGTGTGTGTGTGTGTGTGTGTGTGTGTGTGTGTGTGTGTGTGTGTGTGTGTGTTTATGCGTGGATATGTTTGTGTCCATGCTGGTGGGCAATATTTCAACATCATTCGCACGAGGAGATGCAGAGGATGCAGAGCCCAAACCACTGGGGGGACGTGGAGCAAATATTTGGAGAGTTGATTTAAAACGGCAAACAAGCAGCGGGCGGAGGAGTTTCCTCGCCGCGCCGCGAAGCGGCTCCGACTCAAACGCCGACACCCTCGTCTCCCGTGTGACGGGGGCCCAAACCGAGCCTCTCCAGGCCCAGAGGAGTCCCAGATGTCCAGATGAAGACGAGGGCGTCCGTTTGTCTGTGAAAACCTTAAAGGAATAAAAACCAGACTTCAGATTTATTTAATCTTTAAACTAGAACACTGACGCGTTGAATAAATAACCTTAAAAATAAGGAGAACTATAATAAAAATGTAGAACTGACTCATAAAAATTAAATTGAAGGAAAATAAATGAAACTACAAGAAATAGAAAATCATTTTTTATTAGACCAGTTTTAATTAGAAAGCAAAAGTCCAATAAAATATTATAATAAATCTGATGCATATTTTATTTCCCTAAACACAAACATTCGTTTCCATGAAAATATTTGCTTTAGATTTAACTTTATTGTTTATCCCACCTGGGATGTATAATTTAGATTCATTTTATTTTTATTGTCATTATTAATAGGGTACAGTGCTGCTAAATACATTCCATAATTCTGCTCTCATCACGTAAACAATCGTTTCTACGCAGACGATGTTTCGTTCTTTATTCCACCGCGCTTTTCCTGAAATCACATTCGTTGTATGTTTAAATAACTTTTTTTTATTTTTAGCAGCAAAATCAAATAAAATCCACGTTTTTTTATGCTAAACGCTGATAGATTTTAGCGCCACAAACATGTCTGATTCTTTTACGCCGCGGTTTATGGATTATTTCCACCAGAAATTAAAGTTAATACGGCGAGGGAGATTTATTCCAACTGTCGGCTTCATTTAAGTCTTTTGTTGTTTTAAATGGAGGCTAAATGTTTTCCTGAATGAGTCGCTGGAGACGGGTTAAGGTGTCAAAGTCGACGCCGCCATAACAACAGGAACGCTCCGGTCAAGTCGGGGAAAAGTTTCCAATAAACCGATGAAGAAACGCTCAAAATGTTCTACCAGAAACAAACGGGATGACTTCAGCTGGGCCTTCAGGGGGTGGGGAGGGGGCCAGCGCTCCCGAAACCGTCCCCGATCCACCTGGACTCGCCGTTCCCCCCCTGGCCTCCTCCTCCTCTTCCTCAGCGGCGCTGAGCACACATGATGTATGAGCTTTAATGAGATTTCAATGCTGAACAAACAATAAAAATTTATGGACATCACGGTTCTGCAGGCCTGCAGCTCCACACGGCTAACGTTACGCCCTCTGACGCCGCGGCCAGTAATGGGATCCGCAGCTGGCCCCCCCGGCCCTCAGCGAATGTATACAAGGGGGATTTTGTGTTAGCAGAGAGGAGGAATGTCATGTTATCAGGGCGGGTGGAGGGATGCTGCAGCCATTCCAGAATCGCTTTGTGGAGACGGCTTGAATAGAAAGGGGGGGGGGGGGGCGGTTGGTTATTTCTTCCTGATCAGAATCCAGACACACAAAAGGTCACGGATCTGCAGCAGATTAGCAGGTTTAATCTGCAGGTCCAGTCCTCCTGCAGCAGATTAACCAGAACCTTCACCTGTCGGTGCCTTAAAGGAGCAGTTCACCCTAAACCCATCAGCTCGCCTTAAAGGAGCAGTTCACCCTAAACCCATCAGCTCGCCTGCGGAAAGATGGGAAATCAAGTTTAGCGTAGCGCCGCACCTAGCTGCATTAGCACGCGATGCATGCTAATGCAGCTAGCTTAAAGGCTATGCATGGGTTAACAGTGTTGATGGGTCATTATGGGCTGCACAGACTCATTTAATGTTGTGTCAGAATGAGTGAAGCTATCGTTTTAGCGTTAGCCGAACAGGAAGTGATGCGAACGCAGACGCCAACGCGTCGATTTGTCAGCCCGGACTGATCTGATTGGTTTGCTTTTTTATTTGAAAGTCTGCTGTTGATTGTCAACTCAATGCAAATCAATAAAACACATCAACCCCCCACCCCCACCCCAACCCCCCCTTTGCAAAAGTAAAAGATGTAAAAGTTGGAAAAGTCAAAAATGTTTTGGTGGGAAATCAGAAAAATCACTCAGCTGAAGGAAGGTGTGAAAGAGGACGGGGGGGCTCAGGAAGCCACCAGGATCTCCTGACCCCCCCCCTCCATGAGAAAAGGCTGCATTCAGCCCCTGCTGGCAAAACAAGTTGGTAAAGATAATCAAGAGGGATGCAGCATATTCCTCCTTTCATCACCCCCCCTCTCCATCCTAACATACACCAGCATATAGCCCCGTCCTCCCACGCTCACCCCCCCCACCCTCGCTCCCTCGGCCCCCCGTCTCCTCCACCTTGCAACACCTTTCTGAGAGCGATGCGGGTCCCGGCCCGGGCCGCTGCTGGCCGGGGTTGTTAGCCGGCCGATAAAAAATGGATGAAGTTGTGGAGCCGTGATGCTGCTCTGCTGTTCAGGCTGGAGGAGAGGAATCAAAGGGGGGGGGTCCAGCTGCAGTGAGAGTTATCTCAGGTCAGAGAGCGTCATTAGCTAAAGACGCACAAACAGGAAGTACGCTTTACATCATGATTAATTATGAAGTCGCTTTACTGATTTGATTCGGTCGGTCGATTTAATTCAACATTCAGATGTGTTTTTAGTACAACTAATAATTCACAGATTAATGGAGGGAATCAATAATCTACAAATCAATAATGGAAACAAATTTAACTACCAAAAAGGAATAAATTTAAAGAATTATTTCTGATTCAATCAGAATCATAATCTTTTATTGGTTATTTTTTGTTTCAGCTTCTCTGTTTCAGAACGTAGAGATAAATAATACGAATAATAATGAGATAAATAAGAGAATAATAGACGGGAATGATAGATAATAATATACGAATAAATGTATATCCAGACTGTCTTTAGTTAAAGCAGGTGGAAACACACATGATGACATCACGGCTAACGCTTGCTAGCAGAGGATGTGTTTAAGTGGGGCGGGGGGGTTTGAGGTGGGGGGGTCGCGGTGGGATCGGATCTCAGTGACCCGACCAGCCTCCTTGTTCTCCTCCAAGCGTCGCACGTTTCTCACCTTTCTCCAGGCTGGCTTGATTGTGTGTGTGTGTGTGTGTGTGTGTGTGTGTGTGTGTGTGCGTGTGTGTGTGTGTGTGTGCGTGTGTGTGTGCGTCTACAATGAAGCCCATATTTGTATTAGTTTGTGATAACAAGTCGATGCATTAGTTAGAGCGTACCCCCCACCAGTGGTCCTCCTCCTTGTCCATCACTCAAACCATTTGTGAACACATTGATCCTTCCCTCCTCCCCCCTTCACCCCCCCACCTCACCTCACCCCCCCTCTCTGGCTGTATATTCCCAGGGTCTGGAGGGAGGAGAGCCAGAACGGCTCAGACAGCCATTGATTTTTGTTTTATTGGTCGACCAGTGGAAGGAGGAGGGCCTGAGAGAGGAGGCTAAGTTTGTTCTGTGTGTGTGTGTGTGTGTGTGTGTGTGTGTGTGTGTGTGTGTGTGTGTGTGTGTGTGTGTGTGTGTGTGTGTGTGTGTGTGTGTGTGTGTTTAAGGTGCTGTCTGACTGAGGCTGTTTTTATTTTGGGGCTGGGGGTGTTATCTGTCTGTCTGAGAGGTGTGTTTGCGTGTGTTTGTGTGTGTGTGTGTGTGTGTGTGTGTGTGTGTGTGTGTGTGTGTGTGTGTGTGTGTGCAACCTCTGAGAGCCATCAAAAACAGTGTGTATGAACACATGTGTGTGTGTGTGTGTGTGTGTGTCGTTGAAGGGACTGGGGGAACTGGGGCGCTGATGGAGCCGGCACCGGAGACCTGGACCCCAACACACACACACACACACACACACACACACACACACACACACACACACACTGAGGTGCATGGCGGTGCTCATTAGAGCTGTAATAAGGCTGAGCTGCTGGAAGAGGAGGGAGAAAACAAGGGAAGGGAGTGAGGGAGGGAGGAAGGGGAGGAAGGGGAGGAAGGGGAGGAAGGGAGGAAAGGAGGGGAAGAAACGGCGGATTTTAAATTTTAATAACACTGGTACGATTTTGTAAATCTTTCCTGACAGAAAAGTCCTCATTATTTTCATGTGTCTCGGAGGAGCCTCTCCTCCAGCGCCGCCTCCCCGGGTAAACGGACTTCCCTCGCTCCGTCCTTCCTCCCTCTCTCTCCTCTTCCTCTCTTCTTCCTCTCTTTATTGTCCCGCGTCTTTTATTTTCTCCTCCTCCCCTTCATCCCTTTCTCTCCCTCTCTCCCTCCCTCTCTCCCTCCCTCTCTCTCTCTCTCTCTCTCTCTCTCTCTCTCTCTCTCTCTCTCTCTCTCTCTCTCTCTCTCTCTCTCTCTCTCTCTCTCTCTCTCTCTCTCTCTCTCTCTCTCTCTCTCTCTCTCTCTCTCTCTCTCTCTCTCTCTCCCTCTCTCTCTTTGACATTAGCACCATGTCTCCAGTAAGGCCTTCCCTGATTGGATCACACCAGCAGCCAATAGGACGGCCGGTTGCTGTCTGCGCCCCTCATTGGCTGGTTCTGTTTGGGGGTTTGTAGATTTGTTGTGGGTAGCGGGGTGAAGATGAGGTCGTCCTCTGGGCTGTATCTGGGGTTAAAGGTCAGCTGGTACTGAATGAATGATCGCCGGGGGCAACAGGAAGGACAGGAAGTGGAACAGGA
Organism: Antennarius striatus; assembly: GCF_040054535.1. Taxonomy (NCBI): domain Eukaryota; kingdom Metazoa; phylum Chordata; class Actinopteri; order Lophiiformes; family Antennariidae; genus Antennarius; species Antennarius striatus. Next base: position 17,066,099 of record NC_090796.1, on the reverse strand, counting down.
AGTGGAACAGGAAGTGGAAAAGGAAGGACAGGAAGTGGAACAGGAAGGACAGGAAGTGGAAGCTGTTTGTGTTTAGGTTGAAATTCTAAATTAAGTTTTTAAAAACGACTCATTTTCAGGAAACTTTTGTGTCTTTAAGAGTAAATCAACGTTTTTTCTTGGGGGGGGGCACCTGGATCCCTGCTCTGACTGGTCTGTATCAGTGTGTAGGTGTGTAGGTGTGGGTCAGTGTGTAGGTGTGTAGGTGTGGGTCAGCATCAGTCATACCCCCCCCCCCCGCATCACCCCCCCATGTCAAGTGTCAAAGCTGGAGGATGGATCCGGTTTGATAAGTTCTGTTCTGTCTGGCCTTGTGTCAGGACCGGATCAACCATACCGCACACAGAAACCATGTTCTCCTCCTTCACCCCACATTTTAGGGGTTTTTTGGATGGGGGGTCGTGGGGGGGGGGGTTTCTGTGTTAGTGGAGGAAGTTTTATCTGAGCTGCTTCTGGTTGATGTGATTCTGTGTCTGAATCTGTGGAGAGGTTCATGAAAACGACAAAAAAACTTTATTGATTCTAAAATTGAGAACAAAACGACCGACCAGGTGACCAACTATACACCAGGGACTACCTGAAGAGACTAGTTTAAACACCTGAAGAAGAGACTAGTTTAAACACCTGAAGAGACTAGTTTAAACACCTGGAGAGACTAGTTTAAACACCTGGAGAGACTAGTTTAAACACCTGGAGAGACTAGTTTAAACACCTGAAGAGACTAGTTTAAACACCTGAAGAAGAGACTAGTTTAAACACCTGAAGTGTTTACTGGTTACCGTAGTAACTAACTACCTGCTTCATCAGATGTCGTGTCACTGGAGTAAATATTGTGTTCAGCTCACGAAGCTTTTTATTGGACAGTTTCAATCTGCTTCCTCCCTCAGCCGGTAAACAAACAAACAGCGCACACACACACACACACACACACACACACACACACACACACACACACACACACACACACACACAGGGCCTGGATGAATAGTCATTCTAAATAATGAATGTTCAGTAATGGGGCGAGACGCCGCCTTGCTAAGCGTGTTCTGATTAGTGCTGCGGTGGGACCCGATCCCCAGCTGATCCCTTCACACCCAGACACCAGGATGCTGATGTCAGCCGTTTGACGGCGTTATCTGACCCCCCCACCCCCCCTCTATGGGACGGACAACACAGCCCCTTCATCCGAATACGACCACTTCCTGTCCTGACTCTAAGCCCCGCCCCTCCATAGAGGTGAATGGACACCTGTCTGCTAGCTAAAATGCTAAAATACTGATATATCAATACGCATGAGACAAACCAGTACGCCGCTAAGCTAAGCTAAGCTAAGCTAAGCGCTAGCTGAGGCTACCGCCGAGGCTTGGCCGTCTGGGGCTTTAGGGGATATCGGGGTGACTGAGCAACCCCTCCACCTCCACAGTGATGAATGGCCACAGCAGGGGCTATTCATCTCCTGCTTAGGGGGCTGGACAGTGCCCCCACCTCTACGGCCTCCCCCCCCTCCACGTGTCAGCAGATGTGATAATTCTGTCATTTGTCAGCAGCAGCGGCGGGAGCGGCGGAGTACGACGGCCGCTAGCGCAGCGCTAAGGCCGCGCTCCCCCCCCGCCCCCCTCCTGGTTGGAGTGGACTTGAGTCACAGTGGGGGGGTTAATGTGCAGCAGAGGGTTTTTACGGCGAATTCCATCAGTAATTCACTGATTTTATTACCTGCAGGAACCCACTGAGCCACTTTTTCCACTTTATTGTGCAAATAAAGTTTTAGAGTCTGTGTGTCTGGGGCTGTTTATGTGTCACGCTTGTTTGTGTGTGTGTGTGTGTGTGTGTGTGTGTGTGTGTGTGTGTGTGTGTGTGTGTGTGTGTGTGTGTGTGTTCAACGCACAAACCATCAGTTTGCACTGAAGTGTTGCATTTTGGGACGTTTTGCGTTTTACACGCCCGTGTTAGTACCGGTAAATACCACGAATGCAGCCGTTAAAAACCCCCGCAGCAGCTGATTGGACGGTTTTAATCATGTGACTGTTTTCCTGAACCCCTTCCTGATCTCTGTCTTCTGCAGGATCATCCAGAACCGGGTCCTGGTCTTCATCCTCGGAGCCATCATCCTCCTCACCATCGTCCTGGCCATCTATCTCAATCTGAGAAACCACTGATCTCCACACACACACACACACACACGCACACACACACACACACACACACACACAAATACAAACACACACACTTGTGATTAATAGCGACAAACGCGTTGTTCTGCTGTAATTAGGACAAATGGTCCCCATGAATCACCGTTTCCACAACCCGACAGGAGCGTTTTTTTCCACTTCTCTCTTTCTCTTTGCTTTCTTTCCCTCTTTCTTCCTCCCGCCTCCCTTTCTTTTCTCGTTGCACCTCTCGCTTTCGTCCTCTCGCTTTCGTCCTCTCGCTTTCGTCCTCTCGCTTTCGTCCTCTCGCTTTCGTCCTCTCGCTTTCGTCCTCTCGCTTTCGTCCTCTCGCTTTCGTCCTCTCGCTTTCGTCCTCTCGCCTTCGTCCTCCCGCCGTCAGGCGTTCCCACGTCCCCGGAGACGCCACTTGTTTCTGTGATAGTCAACACTTTTTCCCGCCGTCCCGTCTCCGGGCGAGCCGGATGAAGGTCATTAAAGGGTTAACCCTTCCTCATGCAGCCCAGAGGGCGGAGCCTTCAGATCAGGTGGGGTGGATGTTTTAAGCCAATGAGGGGCCAGCATGAGGAGACGTACACAGTCTTCATCCAGATGAGACGCTAGCTAGCTCGGGGGGCGGGGGTTGAGTCTTCCATTGATGACATCATCAGCGGCGGCGGACCGTGATTCACGCCGCTCTTCTGTTTTTAGCATCGGCCATCGTTAACTATGCTTCAGAGGAAGCTAACATTTGCGCTGCCATCATGCTAACTAGCTTAGCTCCATGTCACATCTGTCGTTGCTATGACTGGTGCTAACCAATAGCATCCGCTAATAACACCTCATGGACATCAAACATTAACTACCGCTAGCTAAGCTAGCGTGTTAGCAGCTGTAGTTTCATGTTGACATTACGCTAACACCATAACGTATTGACATTAGCATTAGCCAGCTAGCAGGCAGCTAACAACAGTTGGTCTTTCTTTGAGCTGCTGTTACGTGAGCTAGCGTAGCCCCTCCAGGAAATGACGGTTTAATTTTCACATGTTCGCAACAAGGAGACAAAAACTATAAGATCTGACGGTACCTGAAGGCATCGTGAGCAGGTGGAAGGAGAACACGCCACAGAAACACACACACACACACACACACACACACACACACACACACACACACACACACACACACACACACACACACACACTCATTCCCTCAGACTTCACTGGTGTTGATGGACTAGCATTGAAATCCTGATTCTATTTATTTATAAGGCGTGATAAGGTGTGTGCGTTCACACACCAGGTCCACCTGTGTCGTGTCGATCTGTTGTTGTTTGTGTGTTGTCTCATTTTCGTTGTTGTCGTTCTATAAATGCTTCTGGTTGGTCGTACAACCTGTCCTGTGTTTTATTCCGACGTCTCTCGTGTTTTAATCCTCTCTTCATCCAGGTGTGTTTTAAAAAGGTGACATTTGCAGAGGTTTTATAAGTTCAAACATGAAGAGGCGGAGCTTGCAGGGGGAGGAGGCGTGGCTTCCTGTGGTCAGTTCCCCGGCGAGGGGAGGTCGTTTGTTATTCCGTTTCAGGGCCGCAGTTTCCCCCCCCCCAAAGATGCCAAGGGTGTCCACACCCCCCATCCAACCCCCGCCCCCCATTAGAGCGAGGAAAGAAAGGAAAAGAAGGAAGGAAGGGAAGAAGGAAGCAACGGCGGCGGCGGCGGGGGGGTGAGAGTTGAAATCCCTGGCAGTTTGACAAACCTCATCTGGTAACGACCCTCCGTGATTGTTCCTCGTGTGCGTTCATGTGTGTGTGTGTGTGTGTGTGTGTGTGTGTGTGTGTGTGTGCTCTCTTTCTATCCCTCCCTCTTCTCTCTCCCTCTCCTGCCCCCCCCCCCCCCAGCCTGTCAGATGAGCGTAGCGGCAGCTAGCGCGGAGCGGTGGAAGGCAGCGTGGCGGCGGCGTCTATTTGAAGTTGTAATGGTGTCAAAAAGTCAGGGCTGACTGACAGACGTCAGTCCCACAGGGCCTCATTAAAATCACACCCCCCTGACAAGGAAATAATTGAGCGGCGGCGACAACTCAGGGTGGGGGGGTGGTGGTGGTGGTGGGGCCTCCACGCTTTTAGATGTTTTTATTTTCTTTTCATTATTAGCGCAGAGCTATTATGTTCATTAAGAAATGTCTTTAACAAGTTTATAAAAGCCGACTGGGGGGGGGGGGGGGGGTTGAGGAGGAGATAACGATTTGTTACCCCCCCCTCCACCCCCTCCCCGTCTCGCTTTATTATTTAAACAGGAGCGCTGTCATGTGATACCTGAGCAGACGTGGACTATCATCTGCCCCCCCCCCCCCTCTATCCATCCCTTTCTTTCTCTCCGTCCTGGAGGTGGGTGTCATCGGAATGTGAACTAGATTATTCATCAATGCCACCCTGCCGGCGTCCCTTCTCCCCCCACCACCACCACCACCCCACCCCGAATCCGCTGATTTAGTTTTCGGCGAGCGTCTGGCGGCGGGGGGGTGGGGGTGGGGGGATGGGGGGGCTGAGGATGAAAACTTGTCAAAAATAGGTTATATCTTATTCCAGGGGGCAACAATAGCAGCAGGTACAGACACCCCTTAATATTTAATTTGGACGGGTGTTAACCCTCCTTAAGTGACTGGAGCGCTGGCCCCCATACAGACCCCGGCGGGGGGGGCGGGGTAATTAATTACTGGCTGTGGGGGGGGGGTTCCGCTCCACCCATGAGTGATTCTGCAGACCTGGATGGAGGAAGTGATTCCTCTCCCCCATCCCTGGAGTCCAGCTCTGTTCTGTTGGTTCACGTCCTCTTGAGGCTCCGCCCTCAGGACGGCGTTCTAAGGGGCGGGCCTTAAACGGGACAGGGGGTGCCGATGTCGTTTACACATACTAGAGGAGGTCAGCACCTCAAACGCCACGCTGGTGTTCAGAGAGACCCAGAGCCCCCGCCGGACAGACGTTCTGGTGTCCTCTTCTCGACGCCGTGTGATGTCATCAGATTCTCCCACCAGTCGACACGGGATAGCGCCGCCCTGGTGTTTGGAAAACTCACCGGCTGCCAGAGCTTTGAAGCATGTGATCTCCTTGGGCGGACTTTCTCCGACGTTCCGCACATTCATCGGTGTTTTCTTTCTTCTGGGTCGCCATCCTCCGTTCCGTAACCGGATCAGTCGTCATGACGATACATTTCCGCGATTAGAAGTCTTCTTTTCCCTGATGAGCTCCTCCACACCGTCCTCCAGCCTTCCCCGCTGAAAAACACGACTGACGTTGAGAGACGCCGTCGACAGGCGGGGGGTTGAACGAAGACGCTGAGGTAGAACAAGGCGTCGTCGGCGTAGAGGGAGATATGTGGTTCCATCAGGCAGCGGAGCGGCGGGTGCTGTCCTCCTCAACTGCTTCATCCTTCTTCTTCTTCCCCGAATTCTTTTCTTTGAGTTAGCTGCTAGCTTTGAGTTAGCTGCTAGCTTTCAGTTAGCTGCTAGCTTTCAGTTAGCTGCTAGCCGCTGCTAGCGCTGCGGTGTTTCACAGCTATTCTCAGGTTTGATCGGGTTTTGCTGGTGTTTGTGCTTCTGAACATTTTCAAACTGGACTTTGGAGTGGGACGAGACGCGAGGATGAGTCTGACGAAGGCCCGGGGGGCGCTCGGTGTTCGGACCTTCAGAAGCAGCCGGGTTCAGGCGGGTGGACGTACGGTAATTTACTTTGCATGCGGCGTCTTAGCAGACACGATTCTAAATTTCCAACTGGGAGGCATCAGCGGAGGAATCGGCGCCTTCAAACGACGGGCTGCCAGTCACGCCCCTCCCGCCGCCGGAGATCTGAGCGCGCGCTGATCGCCCGCGACATCTTCCTGGAAAAACCAGGAGTCGATCAGCTTTGATGGAGCACATCCGCCATGACAGGCTACTGAAGAGCTCGCTAATCAACTGGGGAGGGAACGGAGGGGGGCATCGCTTAGTATGACAGCGCCGAGGAGGGGTGGATGGACAGATGGAGATGGAGAAGGTGCTCCGAGATGTGCAGGTGGAGGAGAGCGAAACAGGATGCACCCCCTACAATAGCCCCAGCAGCTAACACCCCCCTCCCTCAGCAAAAACCTCGCCTCTGATGGTTGGTGGGAATTAAATATTCATGACAGGGCGTCCAATCCCAGAGCTCGCCAGCCAGCTTCTCCACACAGGCCAGGAAGTGTAATTGGATTCTTATAGTGGGGGGGTCAGCTGAACGGGGAGTCCAAAGGTTAGAGAACCTGTATGATGTCGTCTCGTATCCCTCCGCCGCCGCAAATAGAGACACATGAAAGAACCCTGCTTTGGTAGCTTCAAGCCTTTTTCTCGCAATCCCACAATTCATCACAGAAACAAACCCCCCCCCACCACCACCACCACCACCATCGAGAGATGTGGACGCAGCCACAAAACGCACAACTTGTCTTCGTGTCAAGGATCGGTTCGGGGCCCCGGCGAGCCGAGGGGCCGTATTGATCGCCCCTCTTTTCGCGGGATTGCCCATTTTCTCATTCATTTTTAAAGACAACATGAAATTTTTCCTTCCACTCGTCGTATTTTTTCCTTTTCCCATCACCCCCCCTTTCCACACACACACACACACACACACACACACACACTAATGCTCCCCCACCATCAGCACAGCCCCCTTTTCCTCAGCCGAGTCCCTCCTTGACCCTGAAAATTGTAATTCAGTCATAGATCACAGCTGCTGAATATTAGGCCTTACAAAAGCAGTTAAATAAAATATGTTGAAATCGTCCAATCCCAGAGGCCTCGGCTGAATTCTGAGCAGGTGAGAGGATGAGGAGGGAGTCAGCAGGAGGATTATGGGTAAAGAGAGGGAGGGGCTGACGTCGCGTTGGGATTGAACTCACAGCAGAACGATGGAGGGAGGCGTTCAACGCGCTCCAGCAGAAGGTAATCAGATTACTCCTGATGAGGTAGCTGATTACTCCCCAGCGCTAGTTAGCGTCAGTAGCAGCTTCAGCTCCAGCTTAAAGGTCCTGACTAACCTGCAGCGTCAACAGAACCGTAATGAGTCTCTGGACAGTAAACAGGCCGTCGTGACCTCTGACCTCAGGCCTTCGCCTGACCGGCGTAGGAGGGCGTGTCACCACGGCGATGAGATCGGCTCGTTGGCGGGACGACGCGGCTCCTGATGCTATCGTTGGTGCGAGCACACAACTCCTTGCGTTGTTGACACACAACCAAAACTACTCCGTCTCTGACGAGCGGCGATCAGAAACCCATCAACTCGCCTCGGATGGCGAGGACCCGGACTGGTCCGTCCTGGACGTTGGGCCCACAAGGATTTCTTTTGTTTGCCGGTTAACGTCTCTGTGGAACCGGATCGGACGGCGGCGGAGCTGAGGACGTCTCTCACTTCCTCCTCCGTTACTCAGACTTCACTCCTCAACCCATTGATCGGTAATTTGTCCACATCGGAAAATGTTCCTGCCTCTGCCTCATTCAGGTGGAGACTTCAGGTCCTTACAAACCGTCAGGCGTCTCTTTAACCTTGAATCTATCTGGAAGTGTTGTCAATGTGTGTGTGAGTGTGTGTGTGGGGGGGTATTCTGAGTACACAATAACAAGCAGGGTTAGCCGGTCAATGCTAAGGCACTCTCTTTTTGAAAATGTGCAGCATATAGAAGCGATGCCAACAATTAATCTCATGGTTTCCTGGAACAAACTGTTCATTCAGCCTCAGCTCGTTCCCATTGAGGCCACACAAAGTCTCGTATGAGATGATGAAGGTGATGAAGAGGCCTTTAGGAAGCTCAGATGCTTGTGAGGCTCTTTAAAGCTCCACTGAAGGCACGACTAATAACGCGTCGCCGTTGTGTTCTCTATCTGTACGGAATCGATCGCTGGCCTTGGGCTCCTGCTGGACGACAGCGTCTTTGTCTTCATCACTCAAACCCTCTGAAACCTTGATGAACGCGTTCCTAGAAGTCGACAAGCGTTCAGGCGAACAAAAGAAACAAGAAGAAGAAGAAGAAGAAGAAGAAGAAGAAGAAGGATCCTCAGAGCTCTTCGTCAGTCGAAGACGCTCCTCTAAAGCTAAACGTTAGCACGTCCGGAAGCTTCTCTGGTCCGTTTGAGTCGAGTAGTCATCGTTTGTTCACCCCGGGTTTCACTTCCTGGTTAGTTATAAACAAACCTTAACCTATGGGGACTAGTTAAGAGTTTTAACCAATGAAAGCTGCAGAAGAACCCGTGACTCTGCTCGGAGTCAGAGGTTCGGTTCTGTTGACGGATCCATCCGGTCTAACTTGACTCCAGCTGCTCAGTGTTGGTCTGTCTGAGCTCCAGCACCGCCGTCCAGACGTCCAGACTGATGGATGATGGGTAATCACCGGAGAACGCCACGTCTGAAGACAAGGAGAAGCCAGACTTGGAGGAACCGAGAGGAACTGAGGAGGAAGACCAAACAACCAACTGATGTGAGAACTTTAAAGAACTGGTTCTGTTGGTTTAGAGACATCTATGACCTTCATCATGTGTAGGTTTAAGAGGAGGGTTAGAACCAGATCTGATGTTCACACATAGAGGAGGAACCAGATCTGACACCAGTTTAGAGAAGAAGAGACTAGTTTAAACACCTGAAGAAGAGACTAGTTTAAACACCTGAAGAGACTAGTTTAAACACCTGAAGTAGAGACTAGTTTAAACACCTGAAGAAGAGACTAGTTTAAACACCTGAAGAAGAGACTAGTTTAAACACCTGAAGTAGAGACTAGTTTAAACACCTGAAGAAGAGACTAGTTTAAACACCTGAAGAAGAGACTAGTTTAAACACCTGAAGAAGAGACTAGTTTAAAGACCTGAAGTAGAGACTAGTTTAAACACCTGAAGTAGAGACTAGTTTAAACACCTGAAGAAGAGACTAGTTTAAACACCTGAAGAGACTAGTTTAAACACCTGAAGTAGAGACTAGTTTAAAGACCTGAAGTAGAGACTAGTTTAAACACCTGAAGTAGAGACTAGTTTAAACACCTGAAGAAGAGACTAGTTTAAACACCTGAAGTAGAGACTAGTTTAAACACCTGAAGAAGAGAATAAGCTCCGCCTCTTGATAGCCTCCTGCTAAACCGAGCCCCCCCGGCGCTGCTGCTGCGCTAGCGGGAGCTGGGGTCGCGGGGTCATCCGTCAGAGAGGAGCCTCGCTGACGGATGACACTCAGAGCAGCGATCGGCCAATCAGCTGCAGCCTAACCGGCGAGGAGAGAAATAAATAAATAAAGAGCGACATGAAAGAGATGTTCAAAAGGAAAACAAAGCCGGCGCACGATCACTGCAAACACACACCGGAGCACACCATCACACATCCGGTGGGGGGTGTCGGCAGCGGGGGGCGGGGGTACAAAGGACTGGAAGCGTACACGTAGTTTACTCTCCGATGACACCCCCGACTCGCTGGAAATCCAGACAAAACACGACAGAGTGGCAAAAATTGGATGTTTGATGGTTCAATATTTAGAATGAAAGAAGAGATCAGGAGATGGAGGTAGCCCCGCCCACCCCATCACCCCTCCGCCCACCCCATCAACCCACCCCCACCCCGTCAACCCCCCCCATCCAATTCAGGAGCAATGCTGATCCTCACCGGCTGGACGTCCAGCAGAGCCTCAAACACCTGTGTGACATCCGTTACCCAGAATTCCCCTTTTTCTGGTCATTCATAAATCTGTGTGACGAGACGGGTGTGGTTGTTCATCAACAAACGTGATTTAGACTCCAAATAATTTCACACTCAGTCTCCTCGTGTTGATTCACCATAGCCACTAAGCTAAAGACGTTAGCGTGAGCGTGGTTGGAAGGTGAACTAGTCTTACCTGTGGGTAACCAGTCCTTTGAGCAGGTTTCACCGGTCTGGACTGGTTGTGTTGGGAATCCTCCTGACCGGACTGGTTTCTGTCTCGCAGCGCCTCCAGCCAGTGAGACCGACCGTTTGTTGACCGCCAGCCGGGATCAGACTACAAACCCGGACCGCGCTCTCGCCCGGCGCCCAGAATCAAACATCTTTTGTTTGAGGGGCGTTCAATAATTTAGCGGGTCATGTGACCAGTTAGGGCTTTTTATTCCTCATGTTTCTGGACAGAAAATTTGTCTGCTGGGATGGAAAAAGGGGAAACAAGAAGACCTGGATGACGTAACCTCCTGCAATCCACCACAAACTAGTTGGAGCCGGAGAACTTTGGCGGCTCCAGACCCGCAGGACGCCGCCGATCAGCTGAACTGGAATTAAAGAAGCTCCTGAACGCCGATGGCGTGCGCCGCCTCGCTCGTCCTCTGAAATAGAACATTTAGCTTCCACGTCGATCATCTCTTCTCTGCTCTTTGTCTCATTTATCTGATTGGGGGCCGGGGCCGAGCGTGATTGCCTCTGTGATCGTGGATATCGAGCTGACGCCTCGGCGGACTTCCTGCGCTCGGGTTAGTTGGGGGGGAGCGGAGCTCGCTCGGCCTTGAGTCGGTCGGCGGGGGCTCATCCCATCAAATATTGAGGAAGCTGAAGGGCTGGGGCCTCGTGGTGGTGTGGGCTGCCTGACGATGGAAGCAGCCAATGTTGTGTCAGCCCCCCCCCCCCCCCCCCCCAAACCAAAACAAACTCCTGAGCCCCCCAGCGCACTCCAGAAACAGACAGCTGGATCGTACAGCCTCCGCCGAAACATACGCCGCCAAACCTGCTGCTGACGTCTGACTCGGGATAATAAGTGATTAAATACGTAAACAGCAGTGCATCATGGGAAAGTGGACTTTCACTCTGTGGGATTCACGCGTCTCGTAACTGTAGATTCGTTTTGCTTATTTTTACATTTATAAGCACGTTTAAGCTCAGGCGTGTCGGTGCAGTACTACCGCCTCGCCACAGGGGGCAGCAGAGTTCAGACGGCCTCTTTTGTCATCGAGGACACAAGTTCTGCTGTTCTCTGACAAACAATCACAACTAGTCCTCAAGATACGAACATTCGTAGGTATGAAGATCTCTCTGATGACAACTCTGACTCTGACTCACAATAACTCCTCCCCCTTCCTTCATGCTAAAGCTAAGCTACATGCTACAGTAGCTACAGGGGATCATCAACAGAGACTCTTGACTGTGATCTAAAAACTGGTGGAGAGTTCCTTCAAGTGTTTTCTTCTTCTTCTCCTCAAGGATTAATTTATCAGGATTAAAGTTTACCGAAAACTAATCTGGATTAAAACGATCATGTGACTCACAAGTGACGCTTAAGTAGATACTGGAACTATACATCCGTATTTTAATATGATTACATGTTTTTATTCTGTTTGTAACAGTTTTCTAGTGACTCTTAGAGTCCAGTATTTGTGTTGGACAGACGTTAATCCAGAGAAACGACGTAAACTGGATTTTTTTTTAAACCGACGTCTAATCAGAACGACTGAACTGTAAAACGACCTGAACCTGGATTTTAATGTCCTGTAACTGTTTCTGGTCAGTCTGAGGGATTAGTACTTTAGTGTTTAGGGTAGTAAAGACTTGAAGTGATCTCAAATGGAGATTAGAGATTGAAATTTAATAAATAACAATTTACAAACAATTTAACTTATGAACAACTCAGAACCAGTTGTGTTCGTATGTTGAGGACTACCTGTTTATTTCTTATTTTTATTAGTATATATATAATATTTATAGGGAATGAACTAGATATCTTTTCTATGAACAGAACAAGAATGTTGGGTTTGTGCCCCCCCCCCCCCGTCTCCTCCTCTGGCTGCTCCTTCCTGTGTTTCCCGTCTGTCCGTTCAGTCATGGGGGAGCAGCAGGACAGACAGTTTAGTACAGTTGAAAGAGCACATCATCCCTGACCCCCCCAGGACTCCTAATGCGGGGGCCTCCTTACCTGAGAGGAGCCGGCGAGCCTCCCTTTAAACGAACTTCAGAGGGCAGGAAGGGGGGGTTAGATTGACAGGAACACAGAGAGGGCCGCCCCGTTTGACTGGCGCGCCTGTCAGGGTGAACCCCCTCTCTGGCCGGCGCTGCTTTCCAGAAGGCTGCCCCCCGCTGAGCGGCGCCGGCTAAACGCTGCAGTAATGACCAAAACAAGCGCTCCTTCGGAGGCTAATTTAGCGCGCTAACATCAGCGGAGCTGTGTGAAGAGTGTGTGAGGAGTGTGTGAGGAGTGTGTGTGTGGAGTGTGTGTGAGGAGTGTGTGTGTGGAGTGTGTGTGAGGAGTGTGTGTGAGGAGTGTGTGTGTGGAGTGTGTGAGGAGTGTGTGAGGAGTGTGTGTGTGGAGTGTGTGTGAGGAGTGTGTGTGTGGAGTGTGTGTGAGGAGTGTGTGTGGAGTGTGTGTGTGGAGTGTGTGTGGAGTGTGTGTGTGGAGTGTGTGTGGAGTGTGTGTGAGGAGTGTGTGTGGAGTGTGTGTGGAGTGTGTGAGGAGTGTGTGTGGAGTGTGTGTGAGGAGTGTGTGTGGAGTGTGTGAGGAGTGTGTGTGGAGTGTGTGTGTGGAGTGTGTGTGGAGTGTGTGTGGAGTGTGTGTGAGGAGTGTGTGTGTGTGTGTGTGTGGGTTCTGCATAGTAATAACGCGTCTCTTTAAGCCCAGCACCTTAATAGCCTGTATGATGACACTTTATCTATAGTTTGTGCAGATAATCACCAAACTAAAGGGGGGGCCTGGGGCGGGGGTTCACTCGCTGACATTTGACATCTTTATAATTAACTGGGGGGGTCTAATCTCTGCCTTCAAATGACGCGTGGCCACATTCCATTTAATATGCTTATAAGCACTATGTATTATTCAAATATGCAGATGAGGCTCTGGTAGAAAACAGACTTTTGACTCCCCCCCCCCTCGTGGTGGGAGGGTGCGGGGTCACTAATGGACCTGCAGGGATCGAAGAGCAACACCCCCTCTGAAATTTTCATTCCCTGAGACGGAAACTTTTCTTCGTGATGCTGATGCGATGAGAGGACGTGCTGCTTCCTCCTGGAGGGGTCGCCGTGACGACCGGCCCGTCAAATCAGAAGCAGAGGAATAAAATCCTCCAGATTGACTCAAATGTAAATAAAAAAAACCTCATTTGTTGTTTAATTTAGATTAAAAATGACTTTTATCCGAATCAGACCTAAACTCAGAGGTTATAAATAGCCACTGTTTCTCCCGTTGCATTGTGGGACGTCTGAGCGCCGCTAACAGCTGAAGACGGAGCGTCTGATGTTTCTTCGGGCTTGAGTTGCTTTCGGGCGGCGCCGGCACTCGCCTTCAGTGAGGCGGTAACGGCTACACGAAGCCTCCGTCCTCACCGGGACGCCGTTCACAAGCTCAGGCTCCGCCCCCCCCCTGGGAGGGGCGGAGCCAGGCTTGGAAAGATGTGGTCACGTGACTGGTGTTAGAGCTGTAGAGCCATCCTGGAGAGACTTCCTGTTCTCCTCTTCTGGTTCGTGTTTGTGGGGAACTTTTCCCAACTTTCAGGTTATTTAATCTCCTCCGGACACAAAGAAACTCTTAAATCTTTAAATTTCTTCGTCTGAATTTGTTTTTCAGTTGGTGATTCTGGACTAATTTGTTTCCAGCCTCCTCTTTGTAACCCTGGACCTTCTGGGTCGGACGTCTCCGAGCCGCCAGCATCAGTTCACGCGTGTCGTATTAAAAGGCGCAGCGGTTTGACCTTTGACCTTTGGACGGTACCAAAACTCTAATTACAGACCAGAGCTGGAGAGCGAAGCTGCGATCAGCCTCTCTGCTCCAGGTTTATTCCCTCTCTGCTGCACGCCGCGCCGCCGTGAAGCGTCCAATCAGATCGTTCCATTCAGGATGTAAACATCTGTGGATGCGTTGGAGGCGTTTTTGTTTTTTTTGTTTCAGCTGGTGTCTGTGGGTTTTTACTGGGAGCTGCTGTTGATCCTGAGCCGTGAATCCTGCCCCCCCAGAGCCCCTCCACCCCCCTGCTGAGCTCCCCCCTGTCTCCGGCTCAGCATCACGGTTCACGTCTGACTGCTCTGCCTCTCATCCTGATGAAGCTCCTTCAGCTCCTCTTCATCACACCCAAACTCAGGAAACACAGAACCACACCTGGATGGCAAATATTTAACCTATGAAAAAAATTTAAATTTCATTTAAATGTTTTAATTTTTACCTGCAGAAATCATTTTACCCGCCAAAATAAAAGCATCGCGTCTGCGGTTAAAAAAAACAAAACCATCAACATGAAGCCGATCGACGGAAAAACGTTTGATGCAAAACAAAAATCATTGATTATAGATTAACATCTTCTGGCTGGACACACCCACAGCCTCTTGGCCACGCCTCCACCTGGTACAGGAGCTAACGCTGTTAGCATAGAGGCTGCATAGAGACTTGTCTTTCTAGTTCTTCTGCAGCTTTTCTCTCACCTCATCAACGCTCTTCTTTCTGAACCCATCCTCATCCTCCTCTTCATCAGCTTCAATCTGGTGATGAAGGCCTGAACGTAAACTTTTGTGCGTATGGATCCTCTCATCTCATCCTCTTGGCAGGAAACCCAACAAAGCAACCAACGAGTTCATCCGACGGTTCTTGCGCTGCTGCCTGTGGCGTATTTCTGCCTTCATGCATCCCATAATATCCCAGCGCAGATTAGTTTTCTCACGCCAAGGGTCTGTACATTTAGACACGAGCAGCATCGCTGTCAATTCCGCTCCAAAACGCCACGGCGAGATGATGCGCCGTGAAACATGCGTGGGACGCGTCTGTTCGCCGAACGCCGGCGGCCATCTTGGATAAATGATTGATTAACTCTCGCCCGATCAGAAGTCAATCATCATGTGACAGCCTCCCAGGAACACCCCCTAAACAAACCAGGTGAGAACCACTTCCTGTCGGCGGTCCCTCCCCCCTCCTCCTCTCTGGATCGATTCACCCCATCCCTCCGTCTCCATCGTCGCCAACGGAGATGGAGGGATGGGGAGACGGGCCGACAAAGAAGTGTGATTTTTGGCTGATTGAAGATCAAAGTGGGGGGAGTCTCCTCCTCCAGCCGCCCCTTCTATTAGCCGCCCTCAAGAACAGAGGAGAACATCAATTTCTCTCACATCAATGGCGGCTCCATAATCAATTGGAAACGACACTTGTATGAGGATGCAAATCTTATCTTTGTCTTATTAGAGCTTTTAGAAGATGCATGTCGGGATTTAATGTTATGAAATAAAGGGGGGGGGGGGTGCGGGGGGGTTTTCTTTTTTAATCTAAAGTTGCAGAGGCGTTAGTAATGGTCCGAATCAAAGCCCCAAGACGGCGGTAATTACTGGAGGACTTTGCCTATCCTTATTAATATTGATCAAATATGACTGTGATCTGATCTGGGGGGGGGGGGGGGGGGTGGCCTTCTGATGAATTCGGAAGGTGGTTAACGAGAGGAAACGCCGCAACAAACGGCCACCGTCCATCAGGAGGGGGAGATGCTGTTGTGATGAAATAAAGACCCCCCCCCACCCCCTACCCTTACATGTTCGCCCCCCCCCCCCGCCCCCCCTTTCCTCGCCGCCTTGAGCCCCAGCAAGGTGATGCTCGCCGCCGCCGTTTGAGCGATGGAAGAAAGACGTGTGTGTCAAAGGGAATTCAAGGTTGACCTGCTGATTATGTGCAGTGTTTTCAAAAAATGGCCCCGAAATGAGCCGCCGTCCTCCAGGCGGGGGGGGGGGTGCTCCAAACGCCCGATTCATCCCCCAACAATGCGGCGGATGATCACAGAATGTTAAAAGATCCTCATTTTGAAGTGTAAATAAGCCGGGCTCTAAAGTGAGGCCTCCATTTCTGCATAATGTGAACGGATGCTGGCGAATCCGCCCGGCGATAAGTGATGCCGCCGCGGCGACCAAAGATCTCGTGAACCCCCCCCCAGAAACGCGTCGGCATCAGAAGGTGTGAAATGAGTGTT
>NC_090796.1:16897500-17047500 GCF_040054535.1 Antennarius striatus | reverse complement strand
ACACCTGGAGAGACTAGTTTAAACACCTGGAGAGACTAGTTTAAACACCTGGACAGACTAGTTTAAACACCTGGAGAGACTAGTTTAAACACCTGGAGAGACTAGTTTAAACACCTGGAGAGACTAGTTTAAACACCTGGAGAGACTAGTTTAAACACCTGGAGAGACTAGTTTAAACACCTGGAGAGACTAGTTTAAACACCTGGAGAGACTAGTTTAAACACCTGGAGAGACTAGTTTAAACACCTGGACAGACTAGTTTAAACACCTGGACAGACTAGTTTAAACACCTGGAGAGACTAGTTTAAACACCTGGACAGACTAGTTTAAACACCTGGAGAGACTAGTTTAAACACCTGGAGAGACTAGTTTAAACACCTGGAGAGACTAGTTTAAACACCTGGAGAGACTAGTTTAAACACCTGGAGAGACTAGTTTAAACACCTGAAGAGACTAGTTTAAACACCTGGAGAGACTAGTTTAAACACCTGAAGAGACTAGTTTAAACACCTGGAGAGACTAGTTTAAACACCTGAAGAGACTAGTTTAAACACCTGGAGAGACTAGTTTAAACACCTGGAGAGACTAGTTTAAACACCTGGAGAGACTAGTTTAAACACCTGAAGAGACTAGTTTAAACACCTGGAGAGACTAGTTTAAACACCTGGAGAGACTAGTTTAAACACCTGGACAGACTAGTTTAAACACCTGGAGAGACTAGTTTAAACACCTGGAGAGACTAGTTTAAACACCTGGAGAGACTAGTTTAAACACCTGGAGAGACTAGTTTAAACACCTGGAGAGACTAGTTTAAACACCTGGAGAGACTAGTTTAAACACCTGAAGAGACTAGTTTAAACACCTGGAGAGACTAGTTTAAACACCTGGAGAGACTAGTTTAAACACCTGAAGAGACTAGTTTAAACACCTGGAGAGACTAGTTTAAACACTTGGAGAGACTAGTTTAAACACCTGAAGAGACTAGTTTAAACACCTTGAGAGACTAGTTTAAACACCTGGAGAGACTAGTTTAAACACCTGAAAAGACTAGTTAAAACGTGAAGTAGGGACTAGTTAAACGTGAAGAAGAGACTAGTTAAACGTGAAGAAGAAGGATACGTTTTTCCGTCACCATGACGACAGTCCTACGTGTTGTTTGGGGCTTTATTAATAAAGTTTTCTGATTTGAAGCGTAACCAGATCAACAGGACAACGGTAGTCGAGTTCATTCCTTTGACCCTTGGCTCTCATCCTCCACATCCTGAACGCTGTGGACCAATCAGCCGGCGGTGGGCGTGGCTGAGCGGGATCGACATCCTGTTTGCGTGGCGCCGCCGCACACACCTTTACTTAACCTTGGGCGCGTTGGGCGTTCTTTTGTCCGCCGCCTGACGTCTCGCTAATGGGCTCGTCTTCCATTGTGTTAATGAAAACGCCGCCAAATGAACGCGACGCCGCTTCTGATTCGCGCCGAGAGGCAACTCATTTGACTCAAGGTCACGTCTCCATTGTGGCGCCCGTTAATCAGCACGCGTGTGGAGCGTTAAAGACGCCATTGTTCCTCGGCGCCGCAGCTTTTAGACGCGTCTGAAAGGAAAACAGCGGCGCTTTACAACTCGGCAAATGAGCAGCAGTGTCAAGTTCAAATGGAGAAAGGTGCGTCTGCCTTTCTCCTCCCCAAAACGTTAATTCCTCTGCGCGGTTTGATTCTCCGCCGCCGCCGCCGCGCTGACGCTCGTCCTTCAGCCTCAAGTACCTTGAATGTCTTGGAAAGCTTGGGTGAGAGTGCTGGAATTCAAGGAGCTTTTGTGTGGCGGTGGTAGAACTTCCTGTGTGGATGGCGGGGGAGTAAATGACGGCGTTTGGACGACCTGCCCCGTGGTGAGCCCTCATTCAGCCCCCCCCCCCAAAGGTCAACGTGACCTCGCTGTGATTGGACCGTTTCCTCTTCCTCTTCCTTCCAAACCAGCCGGAGCGACTCGGAAAGGGTTCCCACAGACAAAGCAGCAGGAGAAAGGTTCCTACGTGCTCCTGGGGGGGCACCAGGACCCCTTCCTTCACTGTTTTCTACTTTTCTGTATCTTTTCGTCGCAAACTAGCATTTTGTGACGTTGACTCCATCTGGAGACAGACTCCGCCCATCAGTGGCGTCCCATGTCTCCGGTTTCTCCAGGCGGTCGGTCATGGGTTCACACCTCCCCACCCCCC
This sequence comes from Antennarius striatus, assembly GCF_040054535.1. NCBI lineage: Eukaryota > Metazoa > Chordata > Actinopteri > Lophiiformes > Antennariidae > Antennarius > Antennarius striatus. The sequence goes on along the minus strand of NC_090796.1, from coordinate 17,045,292 downwards.
CGCGTCAGGATAACTCAACTGGACCGGAGGTCCACATATAACCACCCCCCCACCAACAGCTGAAGCATTCCCTGTAAACCCGTGTGAAAATATGACTCCGCCCCCTAACCAGCTGCCGTCTGCACCGTTGACCTTTAGCTAGCGTTTAGCAGCCGGCGGCGGCGGTGGCCCCTCCCTGTGATGGACAGGTGAAGCGGCCCCCCCAGCAGTCAGGCTCAGGCCCCACCCACCCCAGGTGCATTCTGGTTCAGAAGCCCCGCCTCCAACCAGATGAACGAGGATCACATTGAAAAGCTGCCGGTTTCCCATGATGCACCTCTGCAGTCCAGGAGGGGACCGCATTAATGGTGAGTGTGAAGGAACGTCCTGGTCCCACGCCTGGGGGGTGTCGTTCTGGATTTAGAGATGTTTGATCGTTGATTGGGGGAGCCCCCCCCCCCGAACAAAGCCCCTCCCCCCAAAAAAAGCCCCTTAAATTCAGTCAGAGACACGTAATTTAACTAATTTAACTTATTGTAATTTAAAATTAAATATTTAAATCACACGTGGAGTTTTGTGAATTTGGTAGAAATCTGGAAAAGAAAAAATAATTTTTTGAGACGAAACATAAAGAAATGACAAAAACTATACAAATGTAACATTAATATATCATAAAATGTTGATTAAATTCATCTCAGCGGGGGGGTTTTACATCCATAATTCCTAATCTTTTATTTATTCTTGTTTTTGTTGTCCAGTTGCGTTGCCGGTTTGTTTCCATCTGGGTTTGGAGACGACCCATCGGGCGTTCTGACGCCCGTTGGCCCACCTGTCGTTATCATTACCCCCCCCAGACGACTAATTCAAGCTGCGCCGACAATAAAAACCAAAATAGTTTCCATCGTTTCTCCAACAACGAGAGAAATTTCCTCTCCAGGGAAGTTAAATGTTAATCTTTACTTATTATAAGAGAACAAACTTCATTAGTGAACAAATCAAACCGCAGCTTCCATAAAACATGCGTGTTTTGGTGGAAAGTGTCCGGCAGTAATATGTTAATCAGCAGCGGGAGACCTTTTAGCCGGCGTGGCGGGCAACATGGATGCATGATGGGTAATTAACTGTTTGCAAACACGGCGGCGGATGTACTCCGAGCTGCTGGAGATGAAACAATGAGGGCGTTCACAGAAAACATTTCTGCAAGTGTGTGAAGATTTTCTCTTTTCTTTGAGTATTTATGTAGAATTTATTTTACCTGATTTTTCTACTGTTGGAGCAGAAATAGAGTAAAAGATGCTAAATTGAAAATTACAAAGCGGTCAGCCAAGGTTTCACCAAAGACTCTCTTTTTACACGCCTTCCACTTCTTTTATTTTCCACTTTTAAACCACAAACTCGACAAACGTTTTCAGGAGCGGCGTCCTGATTTTAAACCGCCTCCTGCTGTAAATCAACTATTTAATTATTCAACATTAAATGCATTCGTGTCGTGGGAGTCATGTGACGCGGCGGCGATGATTAAAGCGAAAGCGTCTCGTCGCCTGACAACCCGTCAAGAGAGCAATCTGAAAAATTTACCTAACAAAACTCGTCTCATTGAGATAAATTATCGCGTGTATTTGTTCACGTATGTTTTTTTTTTTTTTTTTTTAATGTTTTGTGCGTCACGTGTTCAGCAAACATACGTGTGAGGAGGGAAACGTGACATCCCGGTTTCACACGTTTTATTCGTTTACAGAGATTTCATCTCCAAAAAAAAAAAGAAAACATAAAAATGTAAAAGTAAAATGCTTCCTGTGAATCTGCTGGTTAATTAGGATTTTAAAAAAAAGTCACCCATAATTTTATTTTGCAAGAAGACAAAGTGAAATAAATGTACAAAAAATAAATAATTGTGAATAAATACAAAATAAAATCTGCACAAATTAATTTACAAATTAATTTAAATAGAATTAAATAGAACTAAAATTATGGCAGCAGTGAAACAAGGCCTGCATTTAACAGGGAGAAACCTGTGAGCAGACCCCGCCTCCAGGTGGGTGGTACCTCTGCTGTGATTGGTTGAAAACGAAACAGGGAGAAAGCTGGTGGAGAAAAGTGAGACAGAAACGTACGGGGTAATTAATTATGCCAGTTTTCCAGTTGGGGGTAGAATCTATTTGATCATGTGATCATGTGACCTCCCCCCCCAGTACCTGCTGAGGCGGTCCAGGTGGGATGGGGGGCGGGTTCAGCCTCCTTTAGCCTGCTCTGAGTGGCTCGGATCTGGAGGCCCCCGGCGGCGGGTGCCTCTTCCTCCTGCCTGAACAAAAGGCAGGATGGGAGGAAGAGGAGGACCCTTCGTCGCTCGCCGGCGCCGCTCCTCTTCCTCCGACGCCGTCGTGCATCAAACAGGCCGACGATACCCAACCAGCAATCAGGAGGCTGGTGGCGCCGCCCGGCCGCTCGCCGGCAGCCGTGACCCCCCCTACACACCCCCGGGGAGCGTTCCTCTAAAGTGATTTCAATCTGAATTTCTCCCATGGGGGTCGGTCACCGGATGGTGAAGAGGTCGTTCAATTTTGGCGGGGAGCTGGACGAAGGGGCGGAACCAGGAAATCTTTTTGTTTTCTTCATTTCACTAAATAAAAAATCTTTTTAATTAAAAAAAGAAATTTCCTAATTATTTTATTGTTTGGAATTTATTTATCCTTTTATTCACATTTTATATTAATTATTAATCAGCGAATTAGAAACCAATCTATCTCATAATATGAGACCTCTTTTTTATTTTTTATTCAGGATATTTCAGGACATTCTCTCCTTTTAATTCAGGCTGTTTTTAGTCGGCTCTGTTTTTAGAAGCCGTTCCGTCCGGTTGTCCCAGAGGACATCACACCTGTCAGGAGAACAGGAAGCAGCGCCCAAAAAAAAAAAAAAAAAATTAATATAAAAAATAAAAATAAAATAAAGATGTGAGGAAACATTATCTAATAAAATTAAAAAAAAATAGATCTGAAGCAGATTAAACCGATTTAAATTTAAACAGGAAGGAATAAAACCGGACGATCGCTCCCAAACCTTCTTCCTCATCCTTCTCTCCTCACACGCGCGCGCTTCCCGCTCTCCCTCTCTCTCTCTCTCCACACGCGCGCGCTTCCCGCTCTCTCACTCTCTCTCCCTTATCGCGCGCGCGCTCTCTCTCTCTCTCTCTCTCTCCCCCTGCGCACACGTCACCGGAGGCCCCGCCCCGCCTGAATCTCATTAGTCTGTGTGTGTTTCTCCCTGTCAATAATCCCGATCCAGACTCTCTCTATTTCCATCCCTCTCTATCTGTCAATCAGCGCCGCCTTTGAACTGAAAACCACTCCGACCAACTTCAACTCCTCCATCCGGGCGTGAGGCTCCTCATCCGGCTGCTTTTCCTGCCAACATTCCTTCTTTTTTACTTTTCCACGCAGAGCTGCGGCCGGCGCGGACCCCCCCTGAAAGAAAACTTTCGCTCGGACTTCACCCGCACGCTCGGGGAAGACATCAAGGCTTTTTAAAAACTTGCGTTGTTTTTTTTTTTCCGCTCCCCCCAAAAAACCGAGAAGGTTTTTTTTTTTTTTTTTTCCCCCCTTCCCTTGCCGCAAAATGCCGCAGCTGAACGGCGGCGGAGGGGACGATCTGGGCGCAAACGATGAGATGATCTCGTTCAAAGACGAAGGGGAGCAGGAAGAGAAGATCTCCGAGAACTCGTCGGCGGAAAGGGATTTAGCCGATGTCAAGTCTTCGCTGGTGAACGAGTCGGAAACGAATCAAAACAGCTCGTCGGACTCGGAGGTAAGGTTTTTAAATAAATAAATAAATAAAAAACAGGCGCAAAAAAAATAAAATAATGTAAAAAAAAAATTAAATAAATAAAATTAAAATCAGGCGGAATCGTTGCGGTCCTGTGCGGGGCCTCCGCTCCAGCCAACAAGTTTGCTGCTAACGGTGGTTGTGTGGTTGTTTCCCAGGCGGAGAGACGGCCTCCGCCTCGATCCGAAACTTTCAGGGACAAAACGAGAGAAAGTTTAGAGGAGGGTGAGTTTTTATTCTTCCGCTCCTCTTTTTGTGCACCATGACATTACATGCGCCAAAAAAAAAAAAAACAACAACAACAAAAAAAAAACAAAAAAAAAAAAAAACGGAGGGGGCGACCCCCGCCTCCTTGCGCCTTCCTCCACATTTTAAAGCACTTAAATTTTATTGGATTTATTAAAACAACTTTTTTTTTTTTTTTTTTGCAAGGCCGCTTTTACCAACAACAACAACAAAAAAAAACTTTTCTTCTTTCCCTCCCTCCCCCCCCCGCCATGTTAGCTGCGAAAAGGCAAGATGGAGGGCTGTTCAAGAGCCCACCGTACCCGGGCTACCCGTTCATAATGATCCCCGATCTCACCAGCCCCTACCTCCCCAACGGATCCCTCTCCCCGACGGCACGCACAGTAAGTCCCCATCCGGCTCTGCTCTCTCCACACACACACACACACACACACACACACACACACACACACACACACACACACACACACACACACACACACACACACACACACACACCTCAAACTGGACGCGGGCTGTCACCTGATGTAAATGTTCAGTTTTCCAAACTGTCCCTGAAGTGTACATTACAGCACAAAGGCATGTATTTGCTGCTGCTAGCATGCTAACGGCTAGGACAGGTCATGTGTATGACATTTTTAATTTTTTTTTAAATTTTATTCCTTGTGTTCTATTTTTAAAAAAAAAAATCAAATTCACGCTTTAAAAAAATTACTGTAATTATTCTGCGTGTTTTCAAGTTTGGGTGCAAACAACAACAGCAACAACAAAAAAAAACAAATATGCAAATGAGCTTGCAGGCTGATTTGCATGTGTCAAAACATACAAAGGTGCGTGATTTCTTTATTTCTTTATTTCTTTATTTCTTTATTTCTTTATTTTTTGAAACATCTGTTTATTGTTTCCTATTTTTCTGCAGCTGATTTTGGTAAAAAACTGTTTGTGTAAAATAAATACTTATTTACTGGCTGTGTTTCCGTACATCTCAGCGTTACCTCGCCGCTCCCACCGGCCAATGGAATAATTTGAGCTTTCTTAACCCCCCCCACCCCCCTGCTGCAACCACCCCCCCCACCCGTTTTAAACGTTTGCAATTACAAGTCTGCACTTTAGGACCTGTCATCTCATTTTACAAGGTTAAGGCGAAGACCAGGCTGGAGGAAATACGACCCCCCCCCACACACACATACGCCACCTTCGTCCACCCCCCCAGCTCCACCAGAAACTCTTCTTCTTCACCTGATTTTTTTTTTTTTTAAATTTTTTTGAATAAGTCTCACCTCCTTTTGTGCTTCCTTTGCGCCGCGTCCCATCGTCCCCGGCGCACCGGAGCTGACCCCCCCCCCACCCCTTCAGCCTCCACCCTCTGGTTGGTGGAATCAGTGGCTCATTATTCTCCCCCAGCGCTGACACACATTCAGCGGCCGGCGTGGGTCTTTGTGGCGGGGGGCGTCCCGCTCCGCTCGGCGCCGCTCGCATTGTGCTCCAGAAAAACCAGCAAAACCGTGCAGAACGTCAAGGCGCCCCCCCCCACACCCCCCCCACTCGCCTGCTCTGGCAATCCTGACCCCCGAAATTAAATTTTCAGACAATGTGGAAAAGCGAGAATCCATTTTTTAATTTTTAATGCAGTGATTTGCACCCCCCCTCACCCCCCCTCGCCGGCTGTCGTTACCGGAGCTGACGACGGTTATTAATTCTACCTGAGCTGCGGCGGCGGGTCCTCGGCCCCCGGCGGCGGCGGCGGCGCCCTGTGCCTCCCCCCGTCAGGCCTTTGATGTAAATGCGTCGGACTTAAAGCGCCACAAATGATTCACCTGGACATTGATTCGCTGTCCCGCTCCCTAACGCCTCACACCGGGCCCGGAACGCCGGAACGCCGCTGAGGGATTCTGGGAACGCCGTCGCAAAAAAAGGGGGGGCTGCTTTTCCCTTCGTCTGCAGGTTTCTGTCGTCTTTATTCAGGCCTTTAAATCTACACATTTATTTTGACTATTTTTTATTCCTAAATGTGAGAAAAAGGTTGTTTCAGAGGTGGATTTTTTTTCTGGAGGTGGTGGGGAATAAATTCCTTCGTGTACCCCCCCCCACACACACACCTCCCACTCTCAGAATTAGTTTGACCCCCGGGAACCTTTAATCGTCCTGAATTTGTTTTTCCTGCCGCCTCCGTCGGAGGAGCCTCCCCATTTAGCATCATTTAGCGGTTTGACGTGACGCTGCAGCCGGGCTTTAAAAGCCATCGCCCCCATCCCACCACCACCACCACCACCACCTCCTTAAACCCCACACAAAGGCCTGCTGGATCCGGGGGGGTTCAGGTCGAGCTCTGCGCTGCGGCCTGCCGGCTTCACCCCGCTTCTCCTCCCTCTTTTGTCTCCAGCGACGCTAACGCGGAGCGGCGGGTTAACGCGGCGCTGCGGGCGAGCATCACACCTCAACAGGTCTGCTCAAGGAGGGGCTCCTCGCCATCGGGGGGGCCGTAAATCCTCCAAGCCTCTCGGACTTGTGAATGTTAAGATATCTGACCGCCCCCCTCTCTGAACCTGTAATTCTCCCAGCCTGTAGACTTTTGGCCGTGGTTTTGAGTTTCGACGTGTAATTACAGCGGTTTAAAAAAGAAAGTTGGGGTGGAGGTGGGGGGGGCGACACCAAGCATCCCTGGAAGAAAAAAAAAAGCCTCTCCCAGTAGCCGTGGCGATTCGGCGGTGGGGGGGTGGGATGGGGTGGGGGGCTTTGTGTGCTTGAAACAAAAGCTTCTGGCTCTTTGTTCTGCGTCGCTCCAGACTCACCTTTCTAGAATAAAACCCAGCCGCACGTCTTCATAATTTTTAGATTTTTTTTGTGTGTGGGGGGGGATGTAGAGGGATTTTTTGCGCAGATTATGGTGATGATGGCGTCTTTGCGGCGGGGGGCACAATGATGCGCGGTGTGGATTACGTGTGTAAATGGATTTCTGATGGCGTAATGCGGATTTAAGGGATCGGCCCACACCTTGTCCAATTGGCTTTACATGTTAATGGGACCTAATTGGTGTCCCTGGGGGGGGGTTGGTGCCCCCCCACACACACACACAACCATAACCCTAACCCCCACCACCACCACCAGCCGGAAAATGCACCGGGAAGGTTGTGTTTCTTTTGTCTTGTAAATCACTTTTGTTTACAAAGTATGGCGGAAGCACCCCCCCTCCCTCGGTGGTGTCTCTCATCCCCTGTGAGGAGGGGGGGTGAGGGTAGGTCCTGATTTTTTTTTTTTCAATCATCACTCATAAAAAGCTCAATCTGCTTCGGTTTTGAGGAGTTAACTTGGAGAATGGAGGTGGGGGGGGGCGAGAAGTAAACTTTGGCACCATTAAACTGAACTGGGGAGGGGGGGGTTACGCCGCACATTCCCACAGCTTAATTAGTCCAAACGCTAATTGTTCGCTCTCGGCCAATGGGAGCGGGCGCTGGGGGGGGGGTTTCAAAACAATAAATCACTCGCATATTTGTGCCGTGATTCAGATGGAGGCGCAACCCCTCCCATCGCCACATGTGGTCAATTGTAAAGTCAATGAATCGCAGATGTGTGTGTGGGGGGGTTAGGGGGAGCTGGGGGGGTACAGTATGGTTTTGTAGCTGCTGGTGAACGATTCACGATTGGTGCGTAAATATTTAGCGTTTGTTTCCCCCACGCCAGCGAGGGTTAATGATGATGATGCCGATGCTGCAGGCCGAGATGAAGGCCCCCCCCCCCTCACCTTGAAGCGGTGTGAATCGTGTGTGTGTGTGTGGGGGGGGGGCACGAGTGAAACCAGCTTGTTGTTTTTTTGAAGCGTTAGCGGCGGCTAATCTGAAGCTGAACCCGTTTCTGCAGCTCCTGCCTCCTTCCATAGAAGGGGGGGCATTAGTTCAGCAGCTGTGCTCCAGTGGCCCCCCCTCCATGTAACCCCTCCCCCCCCCCCTCCTCTCTCTTTCTCCCATGCATTTCTATAGAGCAGCACACAAAGATGGTCCTGTACATCTGGAATGCCGTTCCTGTCGTCTGTTAAAGCCGGTGGTGCATGCGGCCCGTTGGGCTGGGGGGGCTCCTGAAACATGGAAATGAAATTATCATGAGTGCATGCAGCCGGCGGGTCTAATCTGTGTCGACATGCTGCTGGATTATTTTGACTTCCTGCTTCACAATCTGTGTTTTTATTTGTTTTCGTGGCGTTGTGACGGAACGCTCCGTGTTTCTGGGATATTTGAACACGTCTGAAGACGTTTAGCATTTTAAATCCTTCCAGGCCTGAAGTGGAAACGAACGCGTCGCCAGTAAAGTAAACCAACTGGGGGGCAGATTAAAATTAAGACTCAGTGAAGACGAGGTAGAAGCGCCAGAAATGACAGATTATACTGTCAGATTATGTTAAAACGACTCTCCTGTTGGGATTAAATGTCCACGTGTCTCTAGGTGTGTGTGTGTGTGTGTGTGTGTGTGTGTGTGTGTGTGTGTGTGTGTGTGTGTGTGTGCGCGCGCTTCTGGAACTTCATTCATAATGGGACTGCAGCTCTCCGGTTGCCAAACGAGTTCACCAGTAGCAGAGGAGGGGTTGGGGGGGCAGAGAAAAGCGGGAAATGTGTGCGAGTGGAGTTGGGGGCGGGGGGGGGGGGGGGGGCAGCGGAGAGGCTGGGGGTCGGACACACAAAAGCCGTCTGAATGGGGCGCATAATTGCTGTTAATGCGGGGGCAATGAGAGCAGCGACAGTTCCTGGTTCCATGTCCAAACAATGCCCCCCCCCTCAGGCCTCACATTCATCTTCCTGTTTAGAGCAGAACCAGCAGGAACCGGGTAGGGGGGGGGGGGCAGACCCGATTGACGTCTGTTCATGTGTGGCTCCAGCCCCCCCCCCTCCAAAAAGATACCTCACTGCCATCAAAAAATTAGCCGTGGGAGCTGAGGGCAGCAGGCCGTCGCCGCCACCCTGGAGGACCTGTGGCCTTCTGTTTGGATTGGGAGGGAGGGGGGGTCAAAGTGCACCAGCGCTGAAATGCTTTCGGTTGAGGAAAGAGCCCCCCCCCCTCGCTTTTTACAGCGGCTGATAGGACGGCTCGTGTGTGTGTGTGTGTGTGTGTGTGTGTTCCTAATGATCACGTCGGGCTGGATAATGACTAGCCGTGTCAGTGTGCAGGAACACCTGTGGTACGCCAGCCTTTTATGGACGTGTCGGACGCTCCTGAACGCACCACAGAAGAAGAACAAACTGCATTCACAGCGGTTTTTTTCTTCCCATAATGCAGTTTGTTCTGGACATTAAGCACATTTTATTTTAGAAGAAGGAAGTGGGTCAAGATGAAACATCTCAGACGAGCTGCTGGTCGTTTATTTTTATTTTATCGTTATGAAAAATTTAAATCTAGAACAAAAATCCAGTGAAGACTGAAATAAAGAATTTTTGCTTTGTGAGCATTTCCTTTGTTTGTCTTTTTAAGGCTTTTTTTTCTGAATGCTCACATAAAACAGTTTTTATACAACAGAATAACAGTCAAATAAATCCTTAGAGTGATGCATTTTCCTTATACATCATTAACAATGAAAGAAAATGTAAAGATTGTTCACTGAAGAAAATTTTTTGACTAGACTTCTCAAATAAATTAGAGTGAGAACAGAAAAATGTCAACATGATGTAATTTATTCTTCATGCACTCTTGTATTAAAGTGGAAATAAAATTCTATTTTGCACCAAATCTAAATCCTAAACAATTTTTTTTAATTTCACTAATTAATTTCACAGAGAAATTTGTGATGTCACACGTCGGTGCTTTAGGCTCCGCCTCCTTAAAAAGTGATTGGAAAAAAAGTTTTGAGAAGATTTGAACCAAAAGTTTTCTGCAGGAGTAACTCGACGCTGTTCGGGACCGTTTTGGCTGCCGCTGTGTGTTCAGCATTATTTTAATTGCGGTATCAGTTTGAATATTGTGCAGATGTTGTTTTGTCTCTGCGGCCGTTATGTGTGTGTGTGTGTGTGTGTGTGTTGGGGGGAGCAGATAATCTGTTCAAAATGGCTCTGATGGGAAGGAGGCACTAAACTCTTAATGGGGGAGTTTAAGGTGATAAAACGCCAGTGGATGTATTTTTAATCTACTAATTAAACTTTTAATTGTGGCGGGATAAGCTCCAGGAGCGTGTGATTATGTTTGGGAAGCATTCCACTAATGAGGCGATTCACTTCCTGTTTGTCGTTAAAGGTGGCGGATTGGTCGCCGCCTGCAGAAAGGTGAGGGAGGTGTGCGGCGAGCAGGCGGCAGAAATAAATTCATCTGCTAATCTGAGGATTATGGTGGGATTTAAGGGGGGAAAAATGTTGGACCAGATTACTTTAAAAAATGCAGCAGGCTAATAAAACGTAACCCCTTTGCTCCCGCGTGCGGTGTGGTTCCATTTCTGTTTCCAGCTGATGAACCAATTCCAGTGGAAAACAGATTAAGAGTAAATTCCTGCGTTGGGGCCTTAAAGCAGCTGTTAGGAACCGATTTACACGCAGAAATAATTTACACGCAGTAATAACACGCCTGGTCTGGAGGCAGCCGTCATCCGCCACTGATAACGCGTCATGTGACCGGCGTGTCGTACTGCCGGCAGCGGCGCAGGTACAGGTGGATCCAGAGTGGTTTTCTTTCTTTTCATTGACTTGTAATTTATTTTCTGGTTGTATTTAGACATGAAGATGTCGTCACTTTATTTCCATCTGAAAGTATTGGAACGCACCCCGTCTGATGGACTTTACCATACAGTAACTGGAGGTAGCAGGTTAGCATTGAGGTATTTACTTCGAGGCGTTGAGGAGGCGGGGCTTGTGGGCGTGACTGTCCCTTTAAAAACAAGCCGTGACCTCATTCCGCTGTGGTGAGTTCAGGGTCAACTCCAAACGTGGACAAACTGACTCACGGCGCTGAGCGACATGTCAGCGAGACCCCCCCCCCAGAGGTCAGAGTGAATGGACCGTCCTGTTTGGACAACTGTCCTCAGGTCAGGGGGAGGGGTCAACCCAGCGTGGCTGCTGATGTGACCAACAGGAACCGCTGCCTCTCATTGGCTGGAGGAGGGATTCTGATTCTGCTTCCTTAGAACAAACAAACACGTAAACAAACATTTAAATTAACCAGTAAACAAACAAACAAACAACAGGACGACCTCTAATCATTTACATATTGCAGGTGTATTTTTACACTCTGACGCATCAATAAAACTTGTTCAGACCTGGTGAGACTGGCCCTGTGGGGGCGGGGCCAGCCTTGTGGGGGCGGGGCCGGCCCTCATCATGTGACTCGCGTCACGCTGCCCTTTAGAACCTGAAAGCTGACGACAAGATTTTATCTCCGTGATTCGCTGCCTTGTCGAGTCGCCGCACAGATGAGTTCCCAGGAGCCTCGGAGGCAACCGGCGGTTCTTCTGGTTGTCAGTGGGGGGTGGGGGGTGACGGCTGGCCCGGGTCCCAGCGCAGGAATGCAGTGAGCGTTATTTAAACAGTGATTCGCCTCAGCGCCGGCCTGGAGGGGCTGGGGGGGGGAGGAAGTGGATGTGTGTTTACATACCCCCCCACACACACAACCCCCCCACGGTGCCTAATGCACTTCTGTTCAAACAATCACAAGTGTGCACATGACCCCGAACGGCGAAAGGCCCTCCTCCTGCGGCGCGGAGGCGATAAGACCACACTACACACACACACACACACACACACACACACACACACACACACACACACGGGCCAGACGTTGACGTACGATGGAGCCGTCAAGCTAATTGTTGTTAGAATTAGCCGTTATGATCCGATGACAAATCGCTGGCGCTCCGGTCGCCGGAGCGGAACACGCATGGGGGGGGTTGGCGTGATGTTGGCGTGTCGTTGGCGTGATGTTGGCGAGCGTGTAAACCGGCTTCAACAAGATGGATAAACGTAATTATTGGTCGGACCTGCAGGAGGAAATCCATTTAGGCCCCGCCCAGCTAAGCAGGAGCCGCCGCTAATTCATTTGGCCAATTTACGGGTGATGGACGAGTGTCAGGGCACATTAGTCAGGCGTGGGGGGGTGGAGGGGGTTTGATGTGAAGCTGGTCTCCTCCAGACCGGCCCCCCCACTTCCACCGCCCTCCCCTTTGACAAATGGACCCTGGATGCAGAAACAACCAAACGATGCAGCGGTGCGTCGGGCGCGAGGAAGTGGGATTGCTTTTGTAAAGGAGGTGGGGAATCGCCGCCGCGCTCCGCTGGGCGTTGCCACGACGATGGCTCAATCAGGTCCCATCGACGACTCCACTTCCTGCCAGTTAAACGCTTCTTCCTGCACGCGGCGGTGGCTAATTAGATGCTAACGGAGCAGACCTGTGAGCTAATTTGCGGCGCGAGTGTCAGATGGCCTCCATCAGGTTTCTACTTGTCTTCCTGTCGTCAGACTGGTGGGCGGGGCTTGTGACTTGACTGAAGTGGGCCCTTTGGAGACTGAGGAACTTTTCTAATGTCTGATTTCCTTGTTTCCATGGTTACAAGTTGAGCTTTAGGTGGGATTCATCTCAGACGAGTGGATGAATCCACCTGATCGCGGCGTGGAGTCGCCCTACGACTCGTGATGATGTCATCATTTCACTGAGGGTGTGTTTACTGACAGAGGCCACGCCCTCCGCCGGGCGTGGAGATGGGAGCTGCGTGGGCGTGTTTTTCCTGGCGCGGCGTGGACAGACGTGTGTTTACTGCCGTCTCGCAGGAGCGAAACCGCTCAACGGTTAAACAACTGAGCTGTATGCAAAACAGCGGTTAGCGCCGGGATGGGGGGGGGGGGGGGGGTTGAGGTAAGCCGCGCCGCAGCCTGAACCAGTGCTTCCTGTCAGACGCAGGAGGCGGGGCCACGCCGGGGTCACGCTTCTGCACGTTTGGATTGTAGGAATGCGTCACCTGACTGTCGGGTTGTCGGGGGGGACAGGTGGCCCCGGCAGCTGGGGGGTGGGGGGGGGGGGGCTTGGGGATGCAGCATCAGCTTGAATCCCCCCTCCCCCGGTGAGGGATCAAGTGAAGGCTGAACTCTGCTGCAGACGCCGGCGTGAACCTCCTGCACCGTTCACACCTCCTGCTGTGGTGTAACTCGACCCCCGTCGCCCTGAAATAAACTTTCACACCTGAATGTCTCCTTGGAGCCCCCCCCGTCCCAACGGCTGAGCCACTCCATCCGGGGATTTAAGGGTTAAATGTTGTGCAAACGCTGGAACGCCGTCAGTCCCACATTCCAAGAATATAACAAAAAAAAGAAGCGTGAAGTGTTCACGCATCTGCAGTGTGGAGGTGTTCACGCCGCGATGACATCATCGCAGATGTGCTCTGCGTCCCGAACCGGAACACCGCGGCGGGCGTGTGGCGGCCGGCAGCGAGGGAATCTCTGCTGCGTGGGAACGACTCAGACCAGCGTCAGCTGCAGGTTTATCTGTTTTTTTGCTAGGAAGTGTTGCCGTAGCAACGACCCCTGGCTCCTCCTCCTCAGTTGTGAATGAGGGGCGGGGCCTCCAGAGGCTAACGTTAGCATCTGGTGTTGCGTTTCACATGTGCTTCCACGGTGGTTGTTCTGAGAGGCTAGTGAGTTAGCTGCTACATGTTAGTAGCACCTCGCTTGCCTCAAGGCAAGGAGGTGGAGCTACAGAGAAGGGGGGCGTAGCTGTCCCGCTGATGTGGAACAGGAAGCCCCCCACCCACCAACTTGGCGGATGCCGTCCTCCAGGTTTCGGCCGTTGGGATCAGTTTGAGCGCAGCCTGGAAATCCGGTGGAGTAGACCCGCAGATGCAGCCATCATCTTTTCCCAGATGCTTGCCCCCCCCCCCCCCCCCCACCGTCCCATGAGGGAACAACTGCTGCTCCAGCCCGCTTCATCTCCTGTAGAAAAAAGAAAAACCCCAGCACAGAAGTTTTGGACGCGGCGGATCAGTTTATGTCGGTAGACGTGCTTCATGACCCGTCAGTCCGACCCGATAATCTCCGTCTAACGCTCCAAAAGTTTAGAATCCAACTTCTACACGCTGAGCATTTGTGGGGCTTGAGGAAACGATTGGATTACACTTATTAATCCAGGTAAAAAAATAAAAAGTTAGTGATTAATTCATTACCGTGTTATTGATCGGCGGTGGAAGGCGCTCCTCATTCATTGGTCCAAACTTCCGGTGTTTAGCTTTAAATGAGTGGATTCTCTCCTCCACATCCGTCTATGACTCACTCTTGACGCTTGTGGAGATGCTTGCCTCGGTCACATGACTCCCTTCTTAAAGGGGCCGCTCCGGCCGCTAACACAGAATACATTGGCGCTAAACCGAAACTCCCCAAGCTAGCAGAACCGACAAGAAACAAACGTCGGTGTGACGTTGCGAGGACGCTGCTAATAAAGTTGATTCAAACTGGATTCATGTTTATTATTATAGTTAGAATAAAAACGTTAATTGTTGACAAGTTATTTTGGTGGGAGGAGCTTAGAGACGATGAGCGTGGACGTCTTCCTCGTTGGTTTTTTAATCGGTCTTGTCGTGTGGTTTCCTCCTCCGGGCCCCGGGTGGTGCGGGGGCGTCGATGTTTCCACAACATTCTGCTCCGGTTCTGGTGTGGAGGGAAATAAGGGTGTGTTTTTATTGGCTGATCACGGCGGCGTTAAACCTCCCATCTTTCCCCAAAAGCCGACGCCGTCACGCGCTCGCAGGCTTCACGCCGTTTGAGGCTCATCTGTCCCTCCCTAAACCTCAACCCCCCCCACTTCAACCCGCCAACCCCCTCCCACTTGTAGCACAAACCTACTTTTTGTGGTGTTTATTTCCTGCGTGCCACAATTCAGCAAATAACATCAGTAATGATGCAATTGGGCGTAGAGTAATTGGAGGCGGTCTGCTCGCCATCTGTTTGGGTAGATTACCGATCTCTGTGTAATTAAACGAGTGACCTCGCGGCCGAGGAGGGCGGGGCCAGTGGGGCAAGAGCCAGGCCGTCATTTTTTTTTTTAGGGAGGGGGAGCTGTTGTGTGGTTATAACAGTTTAGCCCTGCCGCTAAAGTTAGCTCCGGCTCATGTGAGTCGGGCTTTAGTCTGGATTTGTCCCGCCTCAAAACCAGAGTCAATTTGTAGGAGGTGGAGGAGGCGGGCTGAAGGCTGCGTGATCCCCGTGTGCAGGGGGTGTAACTGGTGTGTGTGTGTGTGTGTGTGTGTGTGTGTGTGTGTGTGTGTGTGTGTGTGTGCATGCACCGGTGGGGTCACGGCTGCTGCTTTCACTCCCCTCTCATGTGTGGTTTTGTTTTGACTCCTGAGGTTTGGTTTCTCTTGGACAGACTCCAGAGACGGGGGGGGGGGGTGTTGTTGGGTGTGGGGGGGTGGTTCTGCTCAGCTCTCGGTGGGGGCTGACGTGACGGGCCCTGCTCGGCTCCCTGATTGGATTTGGGTCCTGATCTGGTTGTTTCGTGTCGTAAACAGACGTTAGCGGCAGAGGAGACGAGCTAATGAGTCTCTGTGCCAGAGCCAACGCCAGGAGGGCGTCGGCCGGTCAGGGCTGGGTCACCACCTTGTCCAGCGCCGGGTCCGGACCACAAGACCAGGAAGTGCTTCAGCTTCAGCACGACCCGGCTCTGGGATATCTTCATGACCTTTGACCTTTGCCAGTGGACCTGAGGTTGAGTGTTGTTGGCCGGTGATGGGTTTAAAGCACGATCCAGATCCAGGTGTGGGTCTTGGGGGGGTTTTACCCCCCTGGAGAGGGTTTTGTTCAGCATCAGTGAAACTTCTATGTAAAATCTGACACTTCCTGGTTCCTGAGTTTAGATCTGGATCAACAGAATCTCCAATAAAGTTCTCAGAACTATTTAAAGGTTTCTTTTCACTCCCACACTGTAAAAATATTCAACCATTTTTTGGATTATTTTGATTCTGAACAACTAAAAAATAATTTCTATAAGACTTCAGTGTTCAAAATAAATATTTACTTTTTTAATCCCGCAGGAAAGAGCGATATTTTTTACATATACTTAATTATACTTGAAATAATATATATATATTATATATTATATTATATTAAATTTTTTCATGTCTGTTGTCATGACAACTTGCAAACGTGAACTTACGTAAGAAATGAGGTATCGAAGGAGCTCTGGGAGGAAAACTGAGACGACATTGGTGACGTTTCCCTCAGCGGGGGCTGGACGCCGTCTTGGAAGAGAAATCCGTCAACCCCCCCCAAACTAAAATAACCCTTTTAATTGCTATGGCTGCTTTACGGCGACGCCGCCGCCCAGCTGGCACGACCCAATGGAGGTGGCACCGACCGGGGGAGGATGGGGCCGAGGTCCGGGCCGTCCTCCAGGGAAATTACAGGGTGGTGTGTAGGAACGGGGGAGGGGGCATGGGGGGGGCGCTGGATCCTGACTCCACTCCCTCCTGTTTGCAGCTCTTCTGCGTTTCATCTCCAGCCTCTGGAGATAATTGGAGTTGTTCTGGGTGTAAACATGTTTTTATTCCTCCAGTTCAGTTCCATTGTGTTGGGCCGGGGTGCACAGAGTCTCCTCTGTTTCTAAATAACATTCTCATGCCTCTGTTCCCTCTCTAATCTCTTCAGCCACCCCCCACCCCCCCAGTATGTGCTCTGATTACCTCTCCAAACTGGCAATAAGTTGATTGCTTTACAGAGATGATGTAAGCCGCTGCCCTGGGGTACATCAGGTTGGATTTCTCCTGCTTTATCTCGTAAAGCCTAAATTAACAGCTGGTTTGGTCGGAGTTCTCTGGATCTGACTCGGGGATTAGACTCGGTTCTCATGCGAGTCAATCCAGTTTGATTTATCGCAGGTCTATCAAAAAAGATCAATGGGCGTCCTTTTGAAAGTAAATCCTTAATCGCTCTTTGCACTTACGTGTCATCATTGTGGATTTCTTTCACCCCTCCTTTCCCCGTTTCTCACTCCCTGATTCTTATTCCGTCCTCACGCCCCCGCCTCGCCCGTATTTCTTAGTATTTCTTTCTCCTCCCGCGCCCCGCCCAACCCAATCTGTAGCGGCGATCCTCGTTTGTCGATGGTTTCGCCGATAGTCTCTGCTCTCGTTAGCGATCCATTGGTGTTAGCATCTCAAACACCACCCTTCACCTGGGTCATGACCCCGCCCTGTGTCCACTTTGACCCTTGCCTGTTCGGATAACAAGGAGGAGTCTCAGGTTTTGGGGCCGTAGCCCCGAACCTGAAACGAAGCGAACCCTGAACGGGTCAGTTGGCGTCATTCGGGTTTCTCCGCCTTCCTGCTTCATTCCATACAACATGTTCTGAATATTATCGCACACGCTTCCCTGTCGTCACGGCGATGAAACACTCCAGCGACACCCTGCTGCAGAATTCCTCCCAGATGTTTGGTAAAGTGACCCGGCAGCTGGACGGGTCCCAGGACTACCAGGACTACCAGGACTACCAGGACTAGCAGGACTACCAGGACTACCAGGACCGTCTCATTCAGGGATGCCTCCTGTCGCTAAACCATTAGCCTGATGGCTAACTGTTAGCCTGGCGGCAGGCGGACCTGGGGGTGGAGGTGTGTGAGGAGCTGTGAGAAGTGGGGGGCATTGTGTTGGGGGGTGAGATCGACGGGATTCGTGGGAAGGAAGGCTCGCTGTCAGCCAGCTGGACCTCTTAATCCTACAGCCGTGGGGAAAGGGTGTGTGTGTGTCTGTGTGTGTGTTTGTCTCGCAGAGATTTGTCAAGTTGAACACACCTCTGCTCGTCTCTCTGGCCCAGCTGAGCCCACAGAATGGGGGGGTCATAGAGGGGGGGCGGTGAGAAGACAACCAGGGTTTCACGTGTTTACCGTCATCCTCGCTGTAACGGTGCGTTGTATATTTATGTCGAGATGACACGACCCCTTGATGTCGGAGTGGCGCTGGGGCTCGGTGGAGGAGTGTGTGTGTGTGTGTGTGTGTGTGTGTGTGTGTGTGTGTGTGTGTGTGTGTGTGTGTTTGGAGAGGGGTGTTCTGTGTTGTCGGTTTAAGGGGTGGGGGAGGAATCTGGAAGTTGCGAGGGCAACAAACGGCATCAGTAACATGGCGGACGCAGATAACCTGATGACATCACCGGTCTGAGTCAGCTAAAAATGAGGGTGGGGCTTCAGGGTCACCTGACGAGGGTCGGCCAATCGGGGCTGTTGGTTTTTGGCCCTTTTGACTGACGTCCAGTTTATTTCCCTACTGTAAATAAGCTGAGCTGTTAAAGCTGGGGGGTGTGTGTGTGTGTGTGTGTGTGTGTGTGTGTGGCTTAGGCTAGCTTTGGTTTGGGAGTTTTAATTTCACTTAACGGCGCTCTCTCTTGCTTTACGGCGTTCTCTGGTTTTGCGGCGTTCTCTTTCGCTTTGCGTCGTTCTCTTTCGCTTTGCGGCGTTCTCTGGCTTTGCGGCGTTCTCTTTCGCTTTGTGGCGCTCTCTCTGGCTTTGCGGCGCTCTCTTTGGCGTTGGCGTTGCCTCCATCACAGGCTGGCGGGCTAAGAGCGCGGGACTTCCCCTCGCCACACTCCAGCCTTTGATCGCTGGCTTTGGAGGTAACATCAAACGCACCGGCGCAGAGAGGCAGCTACTACTGTGAACTTCAATGTTCAACTTGATGGCTTGGCTGAGGGCTTTTTTTTTTCCTCCCCCCACTCTGCCCCCCTCCCTACCCCCCCACCCCCATTCCCGCTCCCTCGATCCCTCCTGCATCCCTCAGCTGACAAAAACACACAGTTTGTAGCCCAGGGTTTTTTTTTTTGTTCCTCTGACCTCACTGATGGAGAACGCCCCCCCCTGTAAAAAAAAAAAAGTCGACACAAAAGCCCTTTTCATGAGGCGATGGCCCCTCCCTGACGACCATCCTTGGCTCCGCCTCCATCGGAGTTACCATTTAGAGGCAGCGGCGCAGCAACGATCAGGAAGCACTCGCAGCGTCGAGGCCTTGCACGACAGGAAGTATCCCATGATGCATCTGGGTGCATCCACACTAAACTGGGAAAGAGGCATCTTATTTATTTCCCGCGTTCGGATCCATCCCGTTATGGCGGGAAACACGTGAAGGGAAAGGAAGGACGTTCCGCCGCTGTCGTCACGCAGGAAAACGGTGCATTTTCATAATGAACGCCTCGACTGTTATGCAAACGCTCCAAACGACGGCGGCGTCAGACGGAGCCGTGCGTTCCGGGTCAGAGCCGGCGCCGTTTGAATGGCGCCGATGATGCGGCGATCCAGGAAGCTGAGGTGCGGCGCTAAACGCCTTTTATGAGCCTCCCTGTCTGACGGTGCCAATTAGCAAAGGCGTGTGGCCTGCTTCTCCTCTTCCTCTCTCCTTCCTCCTCTGCTCAGACTCACGATCACACACACACACACACACACACACACACACACACGGTGTATCATTAGCTCGGTGTGCGGGGAGGCGTGCGAGCCGGGCTCTCCCTGCCTTATCTCCATGTCAATCACAGCGTGTGTGTGAACATCAGTTGTAATGATCTCCATCCAGCCTGTCGGTGCGTGTTAGCGCCCGGCTCCCCCCGCCCCCGGAGCAACGCGCTCCCCAGCTAATAGATGCAAAATTAAGCTGATCAATAGATGGCCTCAGCTCATTATTGACACGTTATCGCGGCGTGGGATTTTCGTGTGGGTTTTTTTTTTTTTTTTTTAACACAGATGTGAAGCAGGGAAAAAAAACGCTCTTTATTCCAACCTTTAGCGGTGAAGCTAATTCCTTATGACTCCATCTGATCTGTGGTCATGTGACTCCTCCTCCTCCTCCTCCTATTGGAGGAGTAATCACCTGCTCAGCGGCAGGAAGTGAGACGGAGACGCTTGCAAAACGCCATATTAAAGATTCATCAATAATTGGCGTGTGTGCTGCTGTTTATGATGGGGGGGTTGGGGGTGGGGGGGTCTTATGGATGGATCGCCATGTGATTGAGCCTAGTAGTAATTAACTGTGTGTGTGTTGTACAGGTGTGTGTGTCGGGGGAGGATGGGGTGAGGCATGAGGGGGCGGGGTTATTTTGGGGTGAGCAGGTGAGGAGTGGTCAGGTTATGGGGGGGGCGACCCCGACCCTCCTCCGCTCTTATTGTCATGGAAGCATCTCCTGTTTTAATGAGGTGCGATAACCGGGCCCTTATTACTTATTTATTCATTAAGTCACCGTGGCAACGCGGTGGTACCCCCGCCAAGCGAGCGTTCACGTGCCCCCCTCCCTTTGCCGATGATATCGCTAACATCATATTTTGTACGACGCTGCGAAGCTAAAGCTAACTGGAATAAGTGTAGATAGCTTGAAGCTAACGAATTAGCCTGCTTGGATGCCACCTGAAGCCGTGTTGGGGGGCGTGGACCCCCCCACACACACACCGGGGAAATAGAACTCATGAATATGGAGGCTGAAGCGCTTCAAGGTGTGTGTGGAGGAGACACACAACGTTTGTTGGCCTCCTATGAAGTGTGTGAGGATTAATTGCCTGTTCGCATGTGATTGATGAGTGTGTGTTAGTGTGTGTGTTAGTGTGTGTGTGTGTTAGTGTGTGTGTGTGTTAGTGTGAGTGTGTGTGTGTGTGGATGTGAACGCAGGAAGTCTTTGTGTGGCGTTTCTCCTCGGAGGCGGAGCTTCTTCCCATCCAGTCTAGCGTTTAAGTAATTCATAGCGAAGGCTCAGTTCTCCTGCAGCAACAAAACCAAAAGCTGCCCCCCCCCAGCAAAACGTAAGCGTTCACCTCTTTAAACTCCCCAGGCCCCACCCCGTCCTGCAAACAAAGGTAAGCATGCAGGAGTTACCCAACTTGTGCCTGGCGTTGCATAAGCAGCTCAGGCTCGCCGGCCCTTTCCCCCCCCAGGCAGCCGTTAAAGTAGGTCAGAACCGAGGGGAGGGGGGGTCGGGGTCCACTGGAACCGGTATCTAGATGTTAATAACAGAATGCACCCCCCACCACCAGAACCAGTTCAGCAGGTGTCCGCCTGATGTTTCATGGGGGGGTGAAGGGGAGGGTTTGACGCACCAACAGCCCCCTAAAACGCTTCCTAGAACGCACAGGCGGCAAAAAACCAGTCGGTCCAGTCGACTCGGTCGGGCCGCATATCTGGTTACCAGGATGGAAAGCAGAGGGAACGCTAACGCTTTGCTTTGAGATTCACTGGTGGAAATAAAACCATCTCCGACCGTTAAAATACCTGCAGGAGGCGTCCAGGTGTGAACGTCCAGGTGTGAGCGTCCAGGTGTGAACGTCCAGGTGTGGACGTCCAGGTGTGAACGTCCAGGTGTGAACGTCCAGGTGTGAACGTCCAGGTGTGGACGTCCAGGTGTGGACGTCCAGGTGTGTCCTGTTGTCTCCACTACTATTATTTTTTAAACCTGCATTATTTTGTTGTGCTTTGCAAAGTTGTGCAGTAAATGTCGGCCATCTAGAAGGAAAACACAGTAATCCTTCACGTGTTCGCTCTTCATGATGCGCGGCTTCACCACATCACGGATTTTTAGTACGTAGTCACATGATACCGTACGCGCATGCCATTGGCCGACAGCATCGGGAAGTGCGCTGCCCTCCGAGACTCATGGGTAAAGAGTAATACAGATAGAAGATGGTTTAATATCAGTAAACATTTAAATTACCCTAAATATCAAAATAGTTTATCGCAGTATCGCGGAATTTCGTTTTTGCGGGGGGTTCCTGGAACGCATTAACCACGAGTAACGTAAGTGTCAAAGTGTGTGTCACTAGAATCTGTGTGACACAACTTTTCACACCAACGACATCCTCCACCGTCGTTCTGGCGATGGTTGAATACCTGGCGCTCAATTGGCTGCGAAAACAAAACAAAACAACGTTTAGCTGTAGCAGAGACTAACGGATTAAGAAGATTTATTCCCCAGCAGTAATCGTAGCCTGCAGCCTCGTGGCTTTTGTCATCATGGTTGTGAAGGAAGTCAAAGAGAGGAGTTCTATTTGTGTCTGAGGTAAAGAGTCGAGGTGTGAGGAACACCTGGAGACAGACGCGCTAGCTGGATGCTAAAGGTGCCACCGCCTGTTCATTAGCGGGGCTGATGGGAGAGCGGCCAGCTCCTGCTGGCCTTCACCCCCCTTCCCCCACCGCTGTATTTATAGAGCAGCCAACAGATACAGTGATGACAGGGAGGGGGGGCAGTCAGACTTGACTAGAGCTGGACGACTTTCCCCAACGTTGGTCAGTGGAGGCGACTGAAGCCCCCCCCTGAATGTAACGGCGCCGTTTGGGGAGGTTTTCTTGCCGGTTTTTGGTTGTGATTGTTGTGAAACGCGTCGGCCAGACGTTACACAACCTCCAGCCAATCAGCTGCTGTTTGAACAGAACCTGCCGAGTCAACAGCGACGCGGCAAAGTCTTATCTCCTGAACCGGTTTGTAACCGGGGTGAAACCCGCGTCCACCGGGGGGGCCGACAGGAAACAGGAACACACACTTTCTGTTTTTTGGTCTGATATCATGAACAATGGTCGTTTCACAAGTCGGTCGGTGACGTCTGGGTCAGGTGGGGGGGGTCAGGTGGGGCATATGGGGGCAGAGTCGACGCCCCCGTGCCCCCAGCGGTTCCAGCTTTTGGAGTAAATCTGGACCCGGTGGACCCCCCCCTTCCTGCCCCAGGGCACCAAACCCCAGGCCTTCCCCCCACATCCCACTTTTATTTTCCTGGTTGCAGAACGCCTGCGGCCATCAGAGCAGATTGGGGGGTGGGGGTGTAGAACCAAAAGCAGCTCTGATGGATCCTCTGGTGTCGGTTCTGGAAGCGGCACACGTCTGCCTGTTTTCCTGGCTAACCTTGGGGGGGAGGGGGGGTTCAAAGCGTCTGTATTGCATTAAGCTCCCCTCAATTACAGGAAATTACCCCCCCTTCCTCAACAAATTAGGTGTTTGCTTAAGTGTTTCTTCTCCTGGACCTCCGGCAACCAATCAGGACAATAGGCTCCACTCTCATTTTTGAAAAGGGATGAATTGTAGTCAAACCGCCCCCCCCCCCCTAATCTCTTAAGCTCAGTTTACTCGTCTTACCAGCCTTGATCATTCCAGCCTAAAATAAAGCTCTTCATGCTAACAGTCTGATTGGTCTAATCTGCAGGCTGTCAATCCCATCTCTGAGCGTCACCCCTGGGGGGGCCAGGGGGGTCAGAAGTGGGCGAGCATTGTTGTTCAGGTGTGAACGAGTGGAGAAAGTGTGTCAGTGTGGGTGTGCATGTGTCAGGAGGGAGGGGGGGCACAGATGGGCAGCAGATCGACGCCCGGCGTCCATATGGGCATCTAAACCCAAGCTGCCGTCCGGCCGTCCGTCTCTCCCCAGCGGTCCCTGACGTCTGCCCCCCCGGTTCCTGTCGGTGCATCAGGGAGCTCTAAGCTGTCTGATGCATGATGGGAAAGCGGCTTGTTGTCCAGAAACAGGAAGAACCTGTAAAAGATGCAGAACCCGCCGGCGTGTGTGTCGATAGCGCTCATCGACGTTCGGTTAATGTTTGATGGGACGTGGGAGGGGGCTCCGTTTCAGGCCAAATCGCTCGCTGAATAAGTGACAGCGAGGGCGGGAGCTGGTGAGCGCTTTTACTGGCTTCTGCCCCCCCCATCCCCCCAGCTGGATCTGGATCTGGACAGGGGCCCAAGCTGGATGAGGATTAGCAATCTGAGACTCCTTCTCCAGGCAGAAATGTCAAACGGTGTCGCTAAAGCAGACGGGAAGCTAACATTTGGTCATTATCTGCTCCACCCCCACCCACACCCCCTCTATACACACACACACACACACACACACACACACACACACACACACACACACACACACACACACACACACCTGCGTCAGACAAGCTAATGTTTGAATCCGCGTGGCTTAAAATAGGACGTCAGTCAGTTTTCGATAGAACGATATCTCTATCCTCATCAGTCGCTTTTTTTTGGGGGGGGGGGGGGTCATTGGGTAACTATGGGACGCTGGGTAGATAAACCCACCGATGTGATGATGTCGCCGTGGGAACCTCCGACAAGCACATTCGGCTGTTTCATCGACTAAAGGGTTAATTGAAAACAGACACGGTAATCAATAAGGAATATAATCGTTGCCCTTGTAAACAACCCCCCCACCCTCACCGGGCCTCGCCCCCCCTCGTTGTGCTTGGGAAAGCTGAGGGCAAATGGGACGGGGGGGGGCAGTTCATCCCTCTGTAAAGATTTAGAGGACTCCCTTGTCTTTCACTTCATCAGAGACAATTGACTCATTCAGCTCCATTGTGGGGCCGGCCGGGCGAGGGGGGGCGGGGTGTGTGTGTGTGGGGGGGTGGAGGTCCTGAAAGGGAGAGGGGTGAAGGAGAAGTTGGGCGGCTCGCACACTCTTGGCGGAGGGGGGGCAGGAAGAGAGTTATCCTGGATCTGGCGGAGCAATTTGTCACATTGGAATGGCTCTTGAGTTACGTGGGGGGCCCCCACCTCGGAGGGGGAGGGGCTTGGAGCGGTCAGAGGTCGTGGTCTACTCTAGTCTGGACGGCGCGTCTGTTGGCAGAGCTTGAGGAAGGCAGGCCAAGAAGTGGGGTTGGTGGTGGTGGGGGGGGGACTCTTGTTTTCCTTGGCCTGCCTGTAAAACAGCACAGATTAGCTGTGAGAACGTTCGCCACGGCGCGGCTGAAGTGGAGCCACTTGTCGGGGCATGCGCCGCGTGGCCCCCCCCTCCTACGTCTCTCGGTGGGGGCGGGGGGTGTCACCTTCACACTCCTCCTCGTCCTCTTCCTCCGGCTGCAGCTGTGTTCCAACATTTGAGCCCACATGATCGGAGAAGTTTCCCATGACTGGGTTTACCCCTGCGCTGCGCCGCCCCGCCCCCCCCGCCCCGCTGGCACCGACGGACCCCGGCTTGAGTTACCGCGTGGATGACAGCTTTCTCTTCCTCCTCTTTGGCTGTTACAACCCCCCCCTCCTCTGCTGACTCTTTCCCCTTCCTAGCAATTAATACCCAGTGTGGGGGTCCATAAAAACCCCCCAAGACCTCGACTCTGGAGTTTTTACAACCTTTTTCTTTTTCCACTCGGAGCGGCGCAAACAGGCGTAAACAAACCCGTCCCGGGGTCGTAAACGTGGAGAAAGAGCAGGCAGCAAACGGGTGAGGACGTGGAGTCAATAACTCCCTCCAGCGCCCACCCCCGGCTGGCCCCCCGCCGTGAACTCCTCGCTAATTACTGCTGATTTAGAGGCGGTCTCAGGCAGGGTCGCGCCACACTCCACTCCCTGACTCTGACACACACATGTGTAGCACACACACACACACACACACACATGTGTAGCACACACACACATGTGTAGCACACACACACACACACACACACACACACATGTGTAGCACACACACACACACACACACACTCCATCAGACGTGTGTACACACCAGCGTGTGATGCACCTGCATCCGGCGGCTACCGAAGCGCCAAATCTGTGGTCGACGTTAAAGATAGTGTCGATCCGAAGCGGTTTGAATGAATCCACTGGATTTTATGAAAGAGGCTTCTTCAGTTCAGGTGGTGTCGGGTCCTGTCCCAGATTATTAACCCTGTGAGGTCTGGTCAGTGCTGTTCATATTCCAACAACCACAGTCGAGACCCGTCCAGCTCTTCAACAGTGGTTGATTGGGGTGCCAGGGGGTGTTGTTGTTTGTTAATGGTGTCATTAGCATGAGACACC
Source organism: Antennarius striatus (assembly GCF_040054535.1). NCBI lineage: Eukaryota > Metazoa > Chordata > Actinopteri > Lophiiformes > Antennariidae > Antennarius > Antennarius striatus. The sequence continues at coordinate 17,019,554 of NC_090796.1, read as the reverse complement.
TCACCTGGGGCAATCTGCTGAGTCAACTGAACGAGAACTGAAGAAGCCTCTTGGATGAGAGGCCAAACGTCTCCAAGGAACGATCTTACGGTCCGGTGGATTCATTTAAACGGCTGGATGACTGAGAGCCTACAGACGCGTTACCGTGGAGGTGCTGCGTCTGATCACTCGAGGTTTCAGCAAAGATCAGAAGGAAAAGATTTACGTTCACAAACATTTAGTGAATTCCTGGATTAAATATTCTGTATATTTTTTTTCTCACTGAATCTACAAACGTTGAATCCCAACAGTCTTTTAGATTTACACCCGTTCCATAGGAGTCAACACGTGTGAGGTTGTGTCAGTCCATGAGGAGGAGGATTACTGCAGATGGGGGCAGGGGGGTATAAATACTGAGAAATGTACGGTCGTTACGCTTTAGGAGTTTCTGACTGATTAAAATAAGTTCAAAATGTTGTTTTTATGTGACACAAATTTCCCAAATAAAATCCCAAACGAACATATTGGGGGGGGTTTGGGTTCGGTGTGGGGGGGGGGGGGGGTTGTTCTTGGCCCACAGCAAGATGAGGTAACAGTAGAACGGTCAACGCAGCACATGTCATTGCATTGAAAGATTGAAAGGACTCCACCTAGTTTATCTGTGTGTGTGTGTGTGTGTGTGTGTGTGTGTGTGTGTGTGTGTGTGTGTGTGTGTGTGTGTGTGTTGAGGCCTAGTCAATGATTTCTAGGTGCCGTCAGGAGGTTTAGGGTTTAGACGCCACGTTCCCCGTCTTTATGGGCTCCAATAAAGGCGTGACAACCATCATGTTTATGGCGTGAGGTCATCCCGAAACAGGAAGTGTGTCCAGTAGCCCCGCCCCATTCCATCACATGATCCGAGTGCCAGCAGCCATCCTCACCCCATCCACCATCCGCCTTACGACCTTTGTTTGCTCCGTGTTTTTGAGTTTCCACACCTGTCAAGAAATGTCGCCCCTGTTTTCTTTCGTCTTACGTTTGATTTTTGGTTTCTGCATTGTTAACATTTTTCTTTCTTCCCATTCTGTCTCCTTCCTGCCATCAGTACCTACAGATGAAATGGCCCCTGCTAGATGTTCAACCAGGAGGTCTTCAGAGTAGACAAGCACTTAAAGACGCCAGGTCCCCGTCCCCAGCGCACATCGTAGTAAGTACCACGCCGCCCGGGACTCTTCCTCTCTCCCAGCTCTTCTGTCGTCATGTCAACCCATGAATGGATGTTCTGACTGGAAAGTGTTTGATTCACCCTGAAATCACATGACTGTGGATCCCTGGCAGTAGATCCTGGGTGTTAGCGCTCCGGCGGATGTTAGCGCTCCGGCGGACGTTAGCGCTCCGGCGGACGTTGATCAGGTGCAGCGTTTGGTCTCTGGACAGAAAAAAACGAAACCCGACGCTAACGGAGAGGCAGTCTCATGAGGATGGGTTAACGCTGCCCTGTTCGCCGTCTTTGAGGGGAGTGTGGGCGTTCCTTCAACATTGATTACCCTATCCGTGGAGTTGGAGAGCTGGCTGGACGGCGATGGGGGCATATGCAGCAGATAACAGAGCATCCTCCTCAGGCGTGTCGATATTTAAGAGGCTAGCAGCTCCAGAACGGACGGATGAACTTGTTATTTCGCCGACAGCGTCAAGTTTTCAGGAGGTCAGCAGAGAGGTTGCGCAGAGGGAGGTGTTGGTACGTGGTCACCGGGTTAGCGAGGCAGGAAAATCAATGACAGGCAGGATTGAGCAGAATTGGTGAGGTGATCACGACGGCCCCCCCCCGGCCATTTTTGGCAGGGCTTTACTTTTGGACTCTTCTACTTATCTTTACGAACATTTGCACATTTTTAACGCCGATGCTTCGGAGTTTCTTGAACTAATAACCCACAGACGAGCGTTTGTGTCGGGTTCGCCGGCCGTCACGAGAAGGTTGATGGTTTCTGTCACACATGAGTCACATCTGATGTTTTATCAGTTCAGTTACTTTTATGGGCTGTAATAAATAGCCAGAAGTTGGCACGCCGGGGCCTCCTTGGTATTTCGCCCGTTCTACTTAAGCACGTCTTTAAAAAGGGAGGAATCGACAAGGCTGTTCATTGGAAACAGAAGCCTGTCAAAAGTTGGGTTCGAGACAAAGAGCAGGAGATGACGGAACAGAACGCAGCCCAGCTCAGGCCCTCCTTATCTTCCACTGCGTTATTTTTATATCGACAAGTTCAGGGGCCTCTGCTGGCTCTGTTATTTTAGGCGACGCTGAGACAGTTCCAGCTCCTATGAAGTCATTAAAGCGGTCGTAGGCAGCGAGCGCTGCAGGTAAATACTGCAGGTTTTATTCAGCTGTGACTCATTCAGTTGTAAATGCCTCCCACCAAAACTCCTGCTTGTAAAGGAAGTTTGGAGGCCAACGCTAAAGCTTTAAAAAAAAAAATTAGCAGCACATTTAAACCGCCGATTGCTCAACCATGAGTTTGGTGCCAAAAGCAGCTGCAATTACAACAATAGTCATTTTATTTTTTAGGGGGAAAAAAAGTGAGCATCTTTTTTTTTTTTCTTTTTTTGGTCTGTTTTTTTCAAGTGTGCACAAAATTGTAACACAAACAGACAAGCATGCAGCACTAACGGGCTTGAAAGAAACAGACAGCGACTCATCACAAAACAGAAAACTGGCTTTGGGGCCAAACAGGAACTTGAAACAACAAAGATGGACAAGCAGCCAGATGGAAGAAATAAGCTCTGCTGAAGAGCAGCACTTGAAAGAGAACAATGTAGTGAGTGTAATCCTGAACAACATGTGGGAACCGCTAGCAACACGCTACCAGAGCCGCGCGGCGCGTGAACGCCCACCGTCACGCGTCACGTTCTGGACATTTGGTCCAGATTTGTTGCTGCATCGGTGCGTTTTTACCTGGCTTGTTATCAGTGTAAATGTGCTCAGATTAGGTGGAATTACATCAGATTGTTAGGCGTGGATTAAAGCCGTAATGGTCAGCTACCAACGTCAAATGTCTACATCGCATATCGATGGGTTTTAAATAACAAAAGTAGTGCAATGAAAACAGCTCCTGATCATACACTGAATTTTGACATACTGTACGTTCATAACCTTATCCCCTTCCAGATATTTGCCTTTGTCCCGGATACAACGACATTCTTCCTAGGAACAGGAAGAATGTAAATACTATTATTAGTATACAAGTAGCAACTACAGAAATACAACCTTATTTAAAGATTATATATGAGCACAAAATGATATTCAATGCCAGTAATTTGATATGTGTAAATGTCAGGCTAACATTTACTCAAGTCGTCACGTTTTTCAACGCAGGACGTCGTTTTGTTTCTGTCCTTCCTGTTTAACAAACCGTTAATAAACTGGATGCGGCTCCTCTTCTTCTGTGGTGGTTGTGGAACATAAGCGATCTGTAAACAGCTGCTCGGCCTTGACGACGGAACAGGAGTGTTTACTTCATGTAAGACGTTCTCCGCATCTCGCGGCTGACCTTGAGCCTGAATGGCTGCTTCAGCTGTGACAATAAGAGCGTTTTCACCACATCGAAGCTGAAGCGAAGCATCTTTCTGGGGTGGAGGGATCCATTGGAGGCCCGTCGTCATTAGTCCTGACACTGATCAATACGGCAGAGCGTATTGTAATATTGGTGCTCGTATTGCCGGCGCGCTCAGATCAGAGGCGTTGCAGCGCGGCTGAAAATTAAACGTGAAGCGCAGCTCGTGTTGTTGCCGTGTCGACCATCCTGCGAGCAGCTTCCACCGCCGTCTGAGGCGGAGGAATCGTGTCGGAGCGTTTCCCTGGTTTGCATCATTCCTGTTGTACATATAGAAACAGCAGATCAGTGATGAACCCACACAGACCGGTGGACCAGGATCCCGTGTCAATGAACCGGGATGGAATTTAGATGCTGCGGATAGATGGAGGAGGAAAGAGGAAGTGACCTCACACTGGCCATACAGCCCCGTTTAGCACGGCGTCAAAGGGGGGGGGGGCACACGGGATCCTTTGAAGCGTACGATCGCCCAGCAGGTGGCCTCAAAAGCCACCGCTGCTGAACTTTTGTCCCATTGGATGAAAGTTATTCAATATTTATCTCCATCGACGTGTTTCTGACTCCAAGAAACGTTTCCAACGTCACAAATCAAACCGTCGTCCTAAATCGACCTTTAACATGACAGTTTCTGTGATTGATAAGACGATCGCTATCACCGGACCATCATGAAGGAACCGATGGATCAGTGAAGGATCATCAACCATCACAGGACAACAAAGCTCTATTGTAGCGTCCAATCGGCTGTTGTTCTGTTGACTGTCATTCAATACGCAGCGTCAACAAAGCGCTGCTAACGGTTGTTGGTTTAACACTCAGGTTTCAGGCATGCTAACAAGCTCACATCTCATTGTGTAATGTACTTAATATATATAATAACACGAGCTTGTTATTATATGTGTGTTGAGGCTAGCTAAAAAAGCTGAGTTGCTGCAGACTCGCTAACATTAGCAAATTCAAAGGCTGCAGGTGTGCTGCTGTTAGCTGCAGTGCTAGCTGTGGATGATATAGCGTTAGCTGCATGGCTGGCAGATACTATAGCGTAACTATGGTATCTGCGACCGTCTTGTAGCTTTGAGGGCTGTTCCCAGACGGATTTGATTTCTGTAATCAATCATATAGATTTGATATTGATCATCTATCGCTCCAATGCGCCGTCAGGAACCAGAATTTGTTGGCGATTGATGAAGCGGGAATCTGGTACAATCTGAAGCTACACACTCCAGGATTAGCAGCAACACAACATGACATCCCAGAATGATCCCGGGCTCAAAACGTTGACATCATCAACAATGAAGCAAGAAATGACTCAGCTGGAGTCCAGGCTCATGTTGGTGATGTCATGACATCGTTTGGCTCGTCTTACAGTCTCGTGACCAAACTTCTTCCCCTCTAGAGTCAGACCTGAAAGCCCCTGAACACAAGTCATTACTGTTGGTTTCTTTATTTTTATTTTTTTATTTGTCTTTGTGTGAACTGGGGCAGAAACATGCAAATGTTGAGCGTATGCAAACTCCTTTCCTGACATTCACGTGAGCGAGTCCGGAGCGCAGTCCTGCCCAACAATGCCCCCATTGTTTGGGGGGCTTTCACTGGCAGCAGGGGACGGCTGGAGTGTTAACCATTTCCCAGCTGCGCCTCGCTGTGTGTTATTGTGTGTGTCAGAGGTAGTGAAGCATGGGCGCCGATGAGGAGAAGGGAGGGCGCTCACTCCAAGTGTATGGTAATTAGCGTGGAGGAAGTGATGGAATCTGGCCATTTTTATGGCCGTCAGGACCTCCCACCTTCGCCTTTACACATGCTTCCCTCGTTCCCATTCAGCATCGCTTGTTTGTCTGAATGTGGTCGAGAAGCATTCAGAAAACAGACACCAGAGTAACTCGTCAGCTCGATGGGCTAGTTAGTCCATCGCATTCATCCCGACTGCTCTGTCCGTTTTGGGGGATAAAAAGTGGTCTGAATGGGCCGTGCACCTGGGCCACACAAAGGATTCTGGGACGTCTTCCCCTCCTTGGTGGTTAATGACGCTGCCCACACACATCCAGAATTTCCAGGAAATACTTCCCTTTGCAGTTTGACTAGTCTATTGCCTCTTTCTGTTCAGGCATCCCAACCGCCACCTGTAGCCGTTACTGTTAGGGTAAGATCACCTTTCTAGTTGTGGTTGGGGTCTTTTTATAAATTACACCAGACTTCTTTTTGACAAGACCTCTGATGGAGACTGTTGCGTCCATCCCTTGCAGTCTTTTTTCGACAGTGTATTTGTTCAAGGGGTCATCATCAGGAACATCATGGGCTCTAATGTGAGACAGTCGAGACATGGCGTCAAGCCCCCGGGACAATGGAAATGAGAGCACCTCTGTCAGTGCATCTGCCCGGCAGTCTGGTCATCTGCCTGCTCTGACAGACAATCCACTCAGTGTTGGCTGGTTCAGCAGCCAGACAAGAGTCTTTTTGTGCAAAGTGATGTGGAATAGCCAAAGTTTAGGCATGTTCAGGCTGCAGGAACATCTTTAAATTTCCTGGGAATCTTTTGGTTCTTAAAACTCAGTTCGAGGAGTTCTGAAACCCAACAATTCTGGGGACTCTGAGACAAGTGACCATTGGATCGTCCCTAGAACGGTTCAAATAAGCTGACTCATGTCAATCTGTAATCCGGTACTTTTCCATCTTAAAATTCCTTGCTCAAGAGCCTGGAATTGTGCATTAATTTTGAAATTTGTTTTGTAATATTCGGACAGTTTGCTTTGATTCTCCTGGGAAGTCTAAGTCGCCATCAATGGAAACTCTGAATTGATTAACCGAACAACCACTCGATTGACATTTGAATTTAGTTCCATTTTCAAGGCAACAAACAAACAACATTAGCTGGATGTTGGGGTTTTATTGTCCCATAAAGGAGCAGAAAGTGTGAACAGCAGTTTGTTGTTTGGTGTTATTGTTGTACGGTGTGTTTCTGGGTGGAAGTAGCTTTGGGACTGTTGTCATCTGTTTCTCTTGCATTGGTATTTGACCGCTTTATCACCCCTGTGAACTTGCGTTACCTCGGGGAATGTGTGACTCTGTCGGGCATGCACATTTAAAAGGATAATGCATTTTTGTAAGTGCGTTGCACCAATAACCACAGTGTTCATTGTCTGGCTGTAATCAAAAGTTATCTGGCTGGCCCCGGGGTGAAGCACAAGAACAAATAGAACCCAGTGATGTCTGTGGCCGACGGAGAACGAGAGCCTTTCAGTCGACCACGGGCCTCGCCGCTCCACTTCGTGTCCTGAGGCTTAAGTTTCAGGTCGTCCTTTCTGTCCAATCAAAAGGGTCAGGCTTCACAGGCACGTTCCAGCAAGTTCAAAACCTGTCATCCAGTCCAGTAAAGACCGCTAGTGGTCCGCTTCAGACTGGTCATTATAAACCTATATGTTCAATAGGGTGGTGATGGGGTTCTTTTCCTGGAGTCTAGGGTTGTAATCAACACTTTTCAGGGAAGTTATTTGGTATTTCTGGAGTCTCGCACTGGAATAGCATTCCAGCATCATGTTAAAATGATCAGTTCCTGTTCAAAAATGTCAAAAAAAGTGGAAAACAAACACAAAAATACTCCTTTTGAGCTGAAGACCATTGTAGCTAAAAGTGTTAGCATCCTGTCTGACTTGGCTATATGTCACATGACTTGTGGAACACTACCGCTAGCTGAAATCACACACTAGAGCGGCGCTATGCCGATGTGGTTGAGTGTGAATAAATAGATGGTGGTGACGGTGGATCACCAGCCAAGCCTACTGCTCTGAAGATGTGCAGGTGATAAAATTGGGTGTAAAACCAGGCGAACAGCGGTTGAACACGGCGCCAGAAGGCGGAACCAGTAGAGACCAGCTGTACTTTAAAGAACTGAAAAGACCAGGGATGCATTATTTCTAGGGAGAACACGCTGCCTTTGCATAAAATCTTGTCGGGCTGGTGTGTGTGTATTCGTGTGTGTGTGTGTGTGTGTGTGTGTGTGTGTGTGTGTGTGTGTGTGTGCGTGCGCAGAGATGTGAGCTGATATAATTGTGTGACTTGGGAACGTCCATCTTTGCCTTTCAGGGGCCCTTCTGCTGGGAATTCCCCGGACAGTCAGATCTGAGCCTTCACCAATTTCATTTGGTGAGAGAACGTCCAAAAATGTCTTTTTTTTTGATTGATTCCAAATTAACTATGGATGATTTTTTTTTCCTTTCAAACACACAAATGATGAATGATAACGATGCTGTGTTGTGCTTCCTGCTGTAATCCAGTGCTTCTGCTTTGCTGCTGGGGGGTCTGGGTGAAGGGCTGGTTTCTGAATGGAGCTGCAGACACTAAAAACCTTTGTTGGTTTAGTTTGTCTTTCCCTTTCGACTCATATTCTTGTGTGTGTTGATGATTCTGTTTCTTCTTCTGCCTTCACGCCAGCGTCGTATTTAATTTTGGGAGTCGTTGGTTTGAAATTTCAACCAGCCGCAAAGGACACTTCCTGTTTGTCTTCTGTAAACAGTTCTTGTGATATGTCTGTCACAGCTATTTACCTCCCGATGTTTAATTCAGCTGAACGAGATCATTTTGCAGAACGCTGAGAATTGTTTATTTTTGAACAGCTGAGTGGAGCTAATGATGACATCATCATGTTGCTTTTATTCTACCGTGAGTAGAAGCTGTTTCGTAAGCTGGGACCGTCCGGGTGATCTGATGGTTCTGATTCTAACCTCGACTTCCTCTCTGAACGAAGTAGTTCTAAATCGTCTGCCGGTTGAGGGTTGGATGGACTTGTGGTAACGCGAGATGTTCTTCTCTAGTTCCCGCCATTGTTGTTCAGCAGCTATTTTAAACTCTAGAACACGAGCTGTAATTTTATGAAGGAAGGTGAAGGAGGGCCTTGTTGTATTGTTGTCCCCCCCCCCCCCCAGAGGGGAGCGTCTTGGTTTCCTCTGGCGGCCATGTCTCTGTGGATCAGCTACCTGAGTGGCGTGACAGATTGAACACACCTTCGCAAAGAAAGTCAGTAAGGTGTGAAGTCGTTCTGGAGGGTGACAGCTGCTAACGTGAGGCTGCCAGCATTCTTAAAGAGCTCTCTCCATGTCAACACACTGCCTGTCCCCGCCTCCTCCTCGTTCCCCCCCCACCTGTACAAGCACCTTTGCTAGAACTTGTTTGACGAGGTCTGGCAGGATCAGTGTTGGGTGTGCCTGACTTTCTGCGTGTGTCTTACAAACACACCTTTGTCTGCGCCGGTGTACCTGTAAGTATCCTCAGGTGTGACTGGAGTTTTGGATGACAACGAGTCCAGCCAGGTAAAAAGTTTCACCCACACATGAACTTGTTTAACCCCGGGGAAGGGAAACGGGAGCAGAACCCGGTTGGGTCATGGTTCACCTGCACGTAGACACGGGATCAAGGTTCAGGTGCGATATCGTAAACCCGCTTTACAACAGACCGCTCCCACAAGACGGACCGTCGCTCATGACTCATTTCCTGGGGCGCCGTCCTCCAGTCAGCCTCGTGAGCGACAGGGGCTGCCGACGCCGGTGTATGAACACTGGAGGCGGTTTCACAAGGGAACGTGTTTTGACAGAACTCCAGGTGTCTCTTTGTTGGGCCTGGCAGGGTTCAACAGATTTACCAATTAGCACCGGGCTGAGGGCAAAGGAAGGGGGGGACAAGGGGGCGGGAAGAGGAGGGGTCTGGACTATTTGGCCAGAGTGATGGAATGAGAGGAAGGAGTGGGGGGGGGGTTGTGACTGTACGAAAGGTGATCCGTGACCCGCTTTTTGTTCTGCTGTAGGGGGCAGGGGAACCACCTCTGCTGATTTCTTAAGTATTCTCTCAACTTTTACCGAGTATAACTTTGGCCATATTTTATATTTGTGATGGATAACCTCCTGACACTTGGTTTTTGTTGTAGCACGTTGCTAAAACACATCCCTTCGCAGGAGCGTTGATTTGTTTTTTCTGGGAGTCCCCCCCGGCTTTCTGCTCCCTCCGCACTACGAGGCAGACTTGTGTGGGATTAAACGCGCTGCCACTTCTTTGTTATTCCTCTCAAACGTCTGCCTCTTTTTTCCGGGAAGTTTGCAAGTGAACTTTGTGCGAGGGTTCACGTGAATAAGGGAACATCCCAAGGGGTATAGTTTTTGGCAGTGGTGTGTTATGACACGGAAGCACACATTCACGTTCTGCAGGTAGACGAGTGTCGCAAAGTTGCTGCTCTCGATGTTCTTCGTGGAAAGCGACAGCGTTGTATACAGTTTGCGACAAAATCTAGTTTTCAATGTTTTTGTAAGAGATGCAATGGACTAAAAGAGAATTGCGCTTCAGCTCCTCAAACGAAGGCCACCCTACTGTATTGACAGTCAACAAAACCCGTTGTGTGATTCCTAGATATCATGTTAACGCTCTGCTATTGAAAAAACAAAAAAACCCATCGCAGATAAAACACAGCGTCATCAGCGTCTAGCAGTGCTTTCTGAGCCGCGGATAAATGACCTACAACTCACTGAATGTCCGTTTGGAGTTACGCCTACGTACTTCTACACATCCTTTGTCAGCATCACGGCATCTGCAAGACAGTGAAGAGTTAAACGTTACCATGACAACCAAAAACAGGAGCGTAAGGTGCGATAATGTAGCGTCTAAGGAAGCCGTACATTAGGTTGTTTCCTGTGAGGTCGTTAAATGCATCATGACGGAATATCCGGTAGAACTTTGGTTGAATTCTAGCTGCGCTGCCTCCCAGTGACCTCTGGTGGTACTGCACCCTTTTGTCTGTACCTGTAGGCACCTGGTCAAGGAAAAGACTGACCCGATAGATTTCTTAGGCCATGACAGGAAGTAGGACCACAAAATCTGAAGCCCGGCCAAATTCCCTAAAGAACAGTGTATCGTTGTGGATGGATACGCCGTCGCCGGGCGGATCTGAGGCACAAGGATGGAGCTTGTGGAGGTAAACGCCGGGCGTCTGCTTCCTTCGTCATTTATCATCCTCCTCTTCCTCAGCAGTGTTTTCAGGTTTGTCAGGCCAACCCCAACAATACCAAACCCCCAATTTATTTGATTCTGCTCCTTTTGGCGGTTCCGCTGCAGACCCGTCTGAACTTCTGGTGGATTTGTCGGGCTGTAGTTTTGATGTGTACCGTTATGTTTTCTCGCTTTTGTCTCGGCCCGGAGAAGGAAAGCGATGAGCGACTTCCTTTGGGTGTCTTTGAGCGTTTTTGTTCTGTTTTGTTTGTCGGGCGTCTTTGAGGAAGGTGACTGTGATTTGCTCTTGCGTACCTGCGGAGGTGTTGCACGCTTTGGGGTTTATTTGCCCAGCCTTTCAATGGAAGCTACTTCAGTTGATTGGCCTGTTTAGATGTTTTAGTGTGACGGGGTTAGAGACAAACCCGGATTCGGTGAGATTAAGGCGCCTCATCACGCTCCGGGGTTCGGATGGAGGTGACTCAATCCTGATGCTTTATTGGCTGTTTTTCATTGGAGACGCGTCTAAACTAATGTGTCAGAACACTTTTTCTCATCAGCGTGATGTGGTATAGACTCAGCACTGGCCAGACTGTGAAAGATGCAGAGAAATGCATGCTGGGAAAAGAATAAACAAGCCTGTCACCCAAGTTGGGAAAGAATCCTTAGTGCAGCGCTTCTGTCAAAAAGCAGCTTCCATTTCATACATTATTAACATTACCTAAACGCATTATTTGTGTATTTATTCATTCATTTGTCTTGTTAACATCCTCCTGGAGTAAGATAAACAGCGCGGCCAGACGGGCGGCGTGACAGTTGCGTGTGAGATTTGAATAAAAAGCCGGGCCGCCTGATTGGAGCGAGACAGCAGCCGTTTCCGTGGACACCAGACGTCCTCTCCAGGCTCATTAAGGGACAGTAAGGCGATGATGTCGGATCGGCGCGCACTTTACCGGCCTGCCTTTCCCTTTGAACAGCGGCGCCCTCTTATCTGCGACATGCTCTGTTCCTCCATAACAAGACGCTCCTGCTGCCTCGCGCGCACACACACACACACACACACTTTCACACTCATTGAGTTTGTGTAGACAGATTAAGTGTGTGGTGTGTCCACAAAATTTTGGCAGCTTTTGTTGTATTTTCTCCTACGCTATCGAAAAAGCCTGGTAGTTGTTTTTTTTGTTGTTGTTGTTGTTCTTTCTTTCTGCACAGACATCACAAATAGATATTTTAATTGGAACTTTTGGCACTGTCTCCATCTTGTGTTGGGATGGCAGACAAGTGAGTGGCTGGCGAGGCCGGGGCCGGGCTGATTGGTGCGTAGCGAGACGTGCCGGAATCAACCGGCGGCATGAAGAGCTCGCTTGACTCACTGCAATCCACCGCAGCTTTTGTGTTTTTTAAACAAGATTCTCCCTTTGGAAAAATTCCGGAATAATCAACGAATCTTGAAGCTTGACTTCTCCTTTAATGCCGTCTAGTCGCGTTCACTATCGAGCCACTGATTACTAAATCTTATATACAGTAATCCCTCACTTATCCGTGCTTCAAGATGCACGGCTTCACTACATCACAGATTTTTAGTAGGTAGTCACATGATACCGTACATGCATTCTATTGGCTGACAGCATCCGGAAATGCACTGCGCTACGAGACTCTCGGAATGTAACGCACTTCTGTGTATTAAAGAAACACTTAAAAGTGTTTTAAACAGTCTATCAGAGTGTGGGAAAAGGTAATACGGATATAAGGTGGTTTAATATCAGTATGGGGGGGTCCGGAAGTAGTATATAAAATAGTAAGTCGCTGTATCGTGGAATTACATTTTTCACGTGTGTTCCTGGAACGCATTAACGGCGAGTAACGAAGGATTACTGTACCCGTCTAAAACGGCTGCAGATTCTTTTGTGTTCTGTGGTGTTTGGGGATGATGTCACACCTGGATCCGAGTTCCGGCATCAGGAATAGAACAAACAGAATTAAAGCGAGTGCTTTAAATGAAAGGTGACAGAAATAGACGCGTCCGTATGTGGAGGCGCTGATGCTGAATATTCACCCATTTGTAAACGTACAGCGTCATTACTTCCCTGCCTGAGAGGCCGTGGATGTTTAGTTTTGTGAGATTGAGCGGCGCTCCGGAGGCTCTTCGTCATGCAGGCGTCAGTTTTGTGATTCAGAACCGGTTCGAGTCCTCGAACGTCTGCGGCGCCTCGTTTCCTCTGACCCCGGCCGCTCGTTTGCCTAGCTGTGTAAACGTCTGAGGGCCCGCCTCAGGGTCGGGTCATGTGATCCGCTAGGTAGTCGGTGCTGTGTAATTACTGGGCGGCGTGCCACCGATATTTATTATTGTGATAGTTATTACTGTGAAACAATCTAAATAATTCAAAGATTACTTATTATTTACATAGGAAACACTATTTCCTGCAATTTAATTCATTAATTTAATAAAATGAGCAAGAAATTGTAAATTTTAAGTTTTGTTTTTTTTAATACTTCATTTATGACCTTTTATGACCCAGCATCTAAAGGTGATTCTGCTAATCCTTCCGTCAACAGATTAACAGGTTAGACTGACGTTTAAATTTACACAAGACTCATTTTACCAAAGTAAATGAGCCAATCAGACGCCGGCGTCAGGTGAAGCCTCTCAGCTGATCTGAGATCTGCTATCCTTCCCTGATTCCTGGCGACCGGGGCGAGGACGCATCGGTGCACGCGCCTCGCACACCGCTGCCGCGTCAGCCGCCATTTTAATTGTTCCATCTCCTCAGCCTTGATGTGAGCAAAAAGGAGGGCCTCGGCAGAACCTGGCACTTCAAAGGCCGCCCCCCCTCGTCTTACAAGTTGCCTGTCTCTTCGGAGGAGAAGGAGGAAGGGGATGGGAGAGGCGCTGCGGATCCCCGGCTGGAATGAGTTTGATGGGCTAATTGTAGCCCCCAGTGGACACAGGCGCTCATCACAGAGGGACCGGCGCAGCCTGGAAAACACTCCTGCTAGCTTCCTCCTTCATCTCTGGATATATCTGCACACGGCTTTGATTTTGCTATCCCGTCTACGGGTGTCAGAATATTCCCGACATGTATCACTCTTCTCATTAACGCCGCGACACATTTAGTTTTTGCAGGGTTTTTCTGGGATGCATCTGCAGACCAACGGACGTTCACGTTCACGGAGGCCGAAACGTCTTTACCGCACAATATTTTTATAAACGCGCTCGACTCTAGCGATGGAAGCAAAGTAAAAAATAAAAAAAAAACACAGAAAAGACTTTGAAGCATCGTTTTTAGCATCTGCATCAGAAAAGAAATCAATAGCCCAAACTTTGGAGTGCACACATCTCCCTCTCCTCCCATCGCCGCGGAAGTTAAAAGCAGAAAACGGCACAAGGAGACGACACCAGCGAGGAGGAAGGGCTGGCGTTGGGTAAGGGAGGAAAAATCAATGGGAGGGAACACTTCCATATGCGGAAACGGCACAACGGGAGGGAGAGAGGAGGGGAGAGGCTGCTTCTTCTTCTTCTTCTCTTTTTTATTTATTTTTTTTTAATGCTGAAAAATGATGCATTTGTTTTACCCAGGGAGAGAAAAAAAAAGCAAAGACGAGGAGAGAGAGAGAGAGAAAACATCTGAACATCGTTTGAAAAAAAGCAACTTCTTTGGTGAGGTTGAGTTGTGCGGTTAAGGTTTGTTTTATCCAACTGTGCAGAAGCGTGTGAAGCTGTCTTTCAGGTCTCTTTTTAGTTGAGGCGCAGAAAGACTACTCATGGCATGTTCAAGGGCACTCGGTGGACACGGATGCCCTGCAGGAGGCGGAATTATGAATACAACATGAGTAAACACACACCTACATATACTATTAAAATAGCCAGCGCGGCGCTGGGCGAGAGCCCGTCCCGCGTCGTCACGTGAGGCTCGTCCGCGGCCGCTTCAACCTTCTGAGGGTCATTGATGAAGACTGGAGAAAAAATCAGCTCTAATTTGCCTGATAGTGCAGCGATTTGCACGTTATTCCTGCGTGCATTCCACCAATACGAGCCTGTTAGCATTCAGCCTGGTGATAAAGGCGCTTTTTTTTTTTTTTTTTTTAACACAGCAGCTGTGAACAAAGAATACAATAGCGCACAAACTGGAAACACAATCGCAGCCTGAGCCCTGAATGGCATTCAGCCTCCAGTGCGGCGGCGGCGGCGGCGGCGGCGGCGGGAGCGATGCTATCGGGTTGCCGATGCAGATGGGGGTCAGTGTGACTGGCACAGTTGGCACCTTGGCACGGCGAAAGGATGCGACGACTCCACTCCACCATGAAGGGGGGGTAGTTTGAAGAGGAGGGTGCGTTTCTTCTTTCCTCACTTCTTGTTTTTTTTTTTTTTTTTTATTGTCGGCGCTTCCTGTTTTGAAAGCCATTAAGGAGCAAATTTCCTCACAGCGAGTGGGGAGATGAAAAGGCCCCCCCGTCTTTTGAAACGTGTCCAAGCTCAAATGTGAAGATGGTGGAGGGGAAAAGGGGGGGGGGGACGATAGCGATCTGTAAACATCTCGGTGGAGGGGTCGACGGAAAAGGAATTGTGAGCGAATGATGCATTCAGGTTTTGATTTCCTGATGAAAGAGACGCCGCCGTTTTTTGTTCGCAGCCAGCTGTATGGCTCTATTCACGCTAATATGTCAGGGCATAGACCACCAACCCCCCCGACCCAAGATCCCCCCCCCAGAACAGCTTTGTGACATCTGCATCCACACATGTCTGCATTCACTGCAGCCAGGGAGTATTTATAGACAACGTGTCAGCCATTGATACGCCGGGTCATGTGATCGGCGTCGGCGTAGCGTTTCCGAGGCGTGGCGTCCGACGTGAGGTTCACCTGTGGGGGGGGGTCACCTGACCTGAGGCTCACCTGTGCAGGTGAACCCGGTGAGGTTCTGAATGCCGGTTCAGTTGTTTCATCCACCGCCACCACCACATTTCCTTCCTTAGTTACTGATGAGCATCTCGCTGCTGCAGACTCTCCCCCCCCCCTCATATCCTCCTACCCCCGCCTCCCCACCTCACTGCCCCCGAGCCTGGCCAGTCTGTGCCTCTTAATAAAACTGACAGGCTCTAATTGGGCTTAATTGCAGCCTTCGGGCGTCGTCAAAAGGAGTGTTGCTAAACAAACTGCGGGGTCTGCGATCAGGCCAGCCCGTCTGCGGCCCAGCTGCGCAGACGTGTGTGGAATCCGATGCGTGCACGCGTGTGGGTCGCGGCGTGTTTTTTGGACGTGGTGTTGGAGCGACACAGCGATCCGGACGAACAAGTCTGGATGAGGCGTTTGAGGCGCGACCGGCCGTCAGAGGAGCATCCCAGCAGCGCCACCTCCTGGTTGACAGGTGCGGGCCGTCCATTCAGTCAGTGGTGGTTTGATTCAGGGAGGCGGGGTGTTTGTGGGGGGGGGGCCCTTACGGGTCACTGAGCTCATTGGATGGAGAGCTCCAGATGCGATTGAGCTGTAGAGGCGACCTCCGTTCGAGGCGGCGGTGACCCCTAAAGCTGAGACCCGCCGGGAGAAAGGAGAGATAATCACAGGGAGCTGAAGCTCCTCCCCCTCCCCTCGCCGCCGCCTTCAGGACGAGTTTAGGACGAATGGGACGGCTGTTCCCCACCGGAGGCCCCGGCCGCCCGACCCCGTCGTTCAGGGCACATAATTGAGGCGTCCAGCCTGGCATGGACGGAATATATAGAGGAAAGTATAGAGGAGCGTCCATCGGCCGCCGCCGCCAGCCTGCGGTTGGGCGCTGGCAGGCCTGAGTGTGTTTGTGTGTCTGTCAGCAGTCTGAGCAGCGGGCTATAAAAAGAGCAGCGGCCTCGCTGTGTGTCGGGTCACCGTGAGCTAAACTGTTTGTGTGAACACACTCCGGTGTGTGTGTGTGTGTGTGTGTGTGTGTGTGTGTGTGTGTGTGTGTGTGTGTGAAGGACGCCTCCTGACCCGAAGCGCTGCCGCCATCTCCTCCGGATTCATCCCTGCAGCAATACATAATCCTGCTATCCTGGGCAGTAGTGTGTGTGTGTGTGTGTGAGGACACTTCCTGCTCACACACACACACACACACACACACACACACACACACACACACACACTCACGCCTCAGTCGCTTCAGTGCTTTGTCACTCTCTAATGATAACTATCCATCAATGGGGGGGGCGTTGCTCTTGGAAATGAAGATGGATTGAATTAGCGCTGAGTTCTCCGGCCGATGCATCGCGGCGACAGCCCAGTAATTACCCCCCTACCCCCCCACCTCCACGAAAGGCTGAAGTTAACACGTTTGCACCAGTGTTTATTAGCAGGTCTTCCAGTCGGGGCGGATTCACGTCATGTAGTTGCTAATGGCAGGTGAAGCGCCCGGTGGTTTGGGGGGGGGGTCGGTTCATGGTGGCGCAGCGATCCCCCCGCCGTCAATCGACCGACGGCCAGATAAACGCGTCTGGTTAGTAATTAGCTCTCAGGTATCCAAACCCGACTCCGCCATGTTTTCTTTAGAGACTGCAGGAGTGGCGGCTGACGGCTAACGTTACGCCACCGGTCTGCGGTGGAAAACATCGTGTACGGATTGGGAAGAAGCTCCTCCTCCTCCTCCACCTTCGCCCCCGTCTCCACGCTGCCTTTGAGAAGTTGGAATGAGGCTGAAGTGTTTGCTATTAAAGGGGAAACTCCAGGAAACGGACTTAATTCGGTGTGGAGGCTCGGAGGATGCTGGCCAACCCATTAACCTCACCTCGGCTCATTAAAAACCTCTTTCAGGGCTGAAGCGGAGAGTCGTCCACAAACAGCCACATGAAAGCAAAGATTGGTCCCAAACTCTACAAAGTGGTTTGAAAGGTAGAAACGAAGAGCTGGTGATGGAGCGACGCTGAGGGGGCGAAGGGGGAGAACTCGCCTCAAGGTCAACAGGGGTGGTAGGGTGGGGCAGCATCTGGACGCTAGCAGATGTTCCACAATAGAGGGCATTTCAGTGATAGCAGCCGATGGAGTCGTTTTCCTCTTAAAGGATGCAGATCCGTCCTGGGGTCTGGTTTTACCTGTTTTATTGTTGGTTAGTCTGGATTAAGGGAACAGAACCAATAAAGAGAAGAATTTTCTTTTTTAATTTTTTTATTTTACTGTTATAATACCCGTAGGGAAATGTTCGGATGTTTTTTCTAATTTTGCAAAAAAATAAAATAAAATTTAAGTCTGAGATCTTTGTGGAGCGGTGCCTGGTTGGACAGGAGCGCGTCAAATTACATCCTGGAATTAAAATAAAATCCTTAGCATGGAGAAAGATTATTTTATTATGCAACACTTTAGGACAGATTCCATGAAACCCAATAAAACAAAGAGCAAGTAGAAAAAAAAAATTCAATTAGTCACAATAAATGAAATTTTGAAAATACTATGAAAATAAAGATCTGGATATTTTCCCAAAAAAAATTCTCAGAACTGATTTTCACGGATCAGGTCCGGATGAAGTGGCTGATCCCAGATTTTTATTTCTACTTAAAAATACGTTTAATTTTACTTTTTATTTCTTTGTTCAAAAACAAAAAAACAAATCTATTAAACTGATTTGCACAAAGTTTACTGACGTGTTTTTGATTTATGTTGGGACGACTAGAAAAATTTTAGCTTTTATTTTTTTACATTTGTGTAGCAAACAATTTCATTTTCAACATTTTCTTTAATTTCTAAAAACTAGCAAACTTTATTTCCTTCAAGTTAAGTTGGTGAATATATATATATTTTTTAAAAACTTTAAATTTTCATTTTCAAAACAGTTTCTTATGAAATTAGAATTTTTTTTTAAAAATCAGGATATTAAAAAAATGTAGTATTAAAGTATTAATGCTCTTTATTACATTATTGATTTTAGTAGCAGTCACTGCTTCCTAATCAACTCGTCCCATTGTTGTCGCGCTTCATTGAAAGTCCATTTGTGTCGCCCAGTAGGAGCATTAATATCTGTATAGGTCAGGATGGGGGGGGCGAATGGGGGGGGCAGTAATTGTTTGTGCACTTTGGGTATTTTTCTCCACATGAAACATAATTTAGTAAAAACTATTTTAATGGCTTAATGGCTCTGAGAGCATGTGCACGTGACGTTCAGACGTGCAGGCTGGTGCAAAACAGCCAATCGTAGGCAACGAAATAATTGCGCCGAGATAAGCAGGATTTGACTGTTTTCTAGTGATCTAATCTGACTGGCGGGGGCCATGCCGGGGCCGTGCAGGGGCCACAATCAAATCCCGACTTAATGGAACCGATCGCTGCTGCGTTCGAGGCTTGGCGTGGTGTTTGGAAGCAACGGGATGGAAAGGTCCGGCCCTCTCCTGTCGAGGTCAGGGCCGGCGTTGGGCCGGCGAGGGGCCGGCGTTGGCCCGGTGTTGGTTACCACCGGCGTTCCGCGATCCGAAATCTGATTAGCCTCCATTATAAAGAGCGATATTTTCATCCCGTCGGTTCTCGGCACTGCATCAGAGCATTCGGTCGCTTTCATGCCGGGAAGCCCCCCCACCCTGACAGATAGTAGATATTAGCAGCGGCGCTTGTTTGGACATCGCTGTCTTTTGTGACATGGAATAAAAGACGGGCAAGAAAATAAAAAGCAACGAAACAACGACAAAAGATCAGAAATCAATGGGCCGGAGGAACGTGATCCTCACGGCTCTGTGTGCGAGCGACCCTCTTTACCCCCCCCAGCATCACTAAAACTTGCTTTTGCCCCCCCCCACCCCCTTCTCCTCATTGGAGATGTAACTCAAGAATGAGGGGCTGTCTGACAATGTTTGGATATCGGCAAAAAATAGCCCCTTACTTAAAGGTTAGGGGTTTATTGAGTTACACACTGGTCAGCGATGGCGAGCGACGTTAATGTGCAGGTTTGTGTTTCACATTTTGACGATGTGGTGGTGGTGGGGGGGGCAGGAAATGATCAATGAGGAGAAAATGGGCGTTTTTATCCGTGCAGGAAAATAAATATTTAAAATAATTTGTACAAGAAATTTATCGTTTTTATTTATATTTAAAATCAAGAGACAAGAGAAAAATACTATTTTACAGGAAATACGTCTGTAAAAATTTTTATTCTAACGTCCCTGTGAGATGAATAAATTATAAAAGCTGGTTTTAAACGAGGGTGCCATTGAATCATTTTTGAAGATTTCAGAATGTGATTTTTTAAATTTTACCAGCGTCTTGATAAGAGCCCCCCCCTCACGGGGTTAAAAATGGACCCTGCATTCATCATCGTCTGGTATTTTGGTTCAATCTGCAGGTCACCGCTCGTTTACTTTATCGCCGTCTTTAAAGGAACCTTTTTAAAAATGATTTCTCCAGGTTACGCCGGGGTTCACGGCGCCGGGTTTCAACTTCTGTGGGAGTTGTGATCTGTACTAATGAGAGAAAGAAAACGCGGCGCCACCGCCGCTTTGTGTCGCCCGCTGAGGCTGAGAGATAGACGCCGGATTAAAAAAAAACACAAAAAGAAGGGGGGAAAAAACAATTTCTGGACATTTCTAGGAGATAAATTTAATTTCTTTGCTATTTGGAGGTCTTCTTTGAAAAGGCAATTGTAATGAACACATTCAAACCCGGAGAATAGATTTACCCTCGGCTTCAAATGCGTCGCCGTTATCGGACTCTGTCATTCGCTCCTTCCCATTTTCCAGCTGCTAATTGATGTTTTTGATGTCGGCGAGAAAATTGAAGAAAATGTCATGTGTGAACCGGCGCGGAAGTTAATAAGATTGACTTCGTTGGCTGAATTCACAATGAGCGAACGGAGAGGCGTGTAATGGGGGGGAGGTTGGGCGGGGGCGGCGCTGCGAATTCGCCCGTCCATCTGCCGAGGGATGAAATTGACACCTAGCACCAAAACCGGCCCGTGGAGGTCGATAAGGAAGGGCTGGAACTTTTTTGGGACGCCCCCGCCACCTTTAAAAATAATCTGTTTTCTCCTGGCGGCGGCGGCGGGTGTGTTTCCCGCTGATTGGAGTGCAGAAGCAGCTGTTCCTTCCAGCGGGATCCCGCCCCGGCTCCCTCCGCCGGCCCCGCTCCCGGGGCGGCCTCCCCCGGAACAATACTTGTTCTTAATGCTGGTTTGAGTTTGAAAAGCGGCAGCGCTTTCTAAAGGTTAGATTAAGATGTGGCTAAAAGATGCTCCGATGTGCGTCGGGGTCATCGCCCGTGTTTGGCCGATGTGTAACAGAGCCTGAGCTTAAATCCCCTAAATAAAGGGCTAGCCTCGCCGCCGGGGTCGCTCCAGCTTGAGCCATTTATCCAGCGCCGGTTGAAAGCCCGACGCTTTATTTCCCGCATTTTCTTTTTCCCTGTAAAATAATTCCCGTCTATTAATCAACTTACTGGTCCGAATTGGTAATAAATGTATAATTAAATTTAAAGTATTTCGCGTCAGGTTGGAATATGCTTCGCGTTTTTAATTGGCGTGCGGATTAGTTTGCTTCAGCGCTTCTGATTATTTTTCCCGGCCTGAAGGAGGCTGAGCTAACCACCCCACCCAACCCCCCCCAGAACGACCACTACCCCTAAGCGCTCTTCTTTTTGAAGACAAAAAAAAAAGTGGCCTCTGCTAGCATTCGGCCCCTCCGAGGATCGCGGATAAGGGACATTATTCTCGGAGTAGGCAATTAATTCCGCTGGCAACGATCGGTTAGAGCGCCCCCCGCCCCCTCCGAACGCCCTCCTCTCCGCCCTCCACTCGCCATTTGAAATGCTAACACAATGAAATAGTTTTCCATTGGTCGGTGTCCCTCGGCTAAGCCGCCGCCGCGGGGCAAAGAATTTCATCGACTGATGAGACCACAGGCGCGCCCGATAAAAAGGTTAACTGTACGTGACACGCACACCAAGCAGCCGCCGCACCTTCAACTCTCAAGTTCGCTAACTTTTATTTGACTTTTGTTGTCAGCGAGGTCGGGCGTGTTCGCCCGCCGAGGACGCCACTTTTAATTCTTTATTTTCAGAGAAAAATAAGGATAACAAAACACCTTTTTTTATTTATTTTGAACCACGATTGCGCGTTCGCTTGATGACATTTCGGTGGGCCGTCGTTTCTTCGCTGACGACTTCAGCTTATTCCTAGCGTAGTGTTAGCTAACGCTCTCTCCCTGCCTCTCGCATTAATTACCCTCATTTTTTTTATTCATATTCTCACAAACGTATTTTGCATCCGTCATGTTATCCGCTAGCGGATGATATATATATATTTATATATATATATATGTATATATATATATATAACATCCCAGGATGCAACAGCTTCCGGGGAGAGGAGAGGTGGATGCCAGAGAGTGGGAGGAGGATTCCAGGCTGTTTTTAAATTGTTAGTAAAAGATATACGGGGCACAGAATCGGTATGGATGCTGCAGTACCCCCATCTTTCATGCACACACACACACACACACACACACACACACACACACACACACGACTGAGGCAGGTGGCTCCCCATGGCTGCAGCTTCATGACAACATGCCATTAGAAATAGCAGGCCTGTTGATCAATCCTGCCGACATGACAGCTTCGCCGCGAGGCCCGGCTCTTTGAGTGCCGGCGCGGCGGCAGCTCCCTCTCCCGTTTCTCCCGTTTCTCCCCACTAATTGGTGAAGGTTTCTCTTATATATGCTCGTGGCACATGGCTCTTTTTTTTCCCCACCTCCTCCTCCTCCTCCTTTTCTTCTTTTTCTCCCTTTTTTTTTTTTTTTTTTAGTTCTCCCTATCCTCCGCCGTCGCCACCACCCGTCTCTCCCTCTCTGTATATATGTGTGTGTATATAAAGTGTAATTTCTTTCTTCTTTTTCATTTTTGTCACATCGGAAGCGATAACTTTGGCTGATGTGTTGCAGGTGGGTAAAGGCGTGTGTGTGTGTGTGTGTGTGTGTGTGTGTGTGTGTGCGCCGCGGGCGCCGTTGGTTGGCTGTTTTTTTTTTGCGGGACTGCTGGAGCTGGGATTTTTGACATTGACTTTAGGCGATGTGCAGAAACACAACAGGGAGGATCCAGACGAGAACCCGAGTCAGGTGGAATGAAGCAGAAACGACACCTTTGATTCATTTTTAATTTTATTTTTGACAATTTTTATCCAGGCTCCCTAAAAATATCCGTAATTAATTTACCTTAAAACTCCTTTTTTTTTTCTTTTTTTTTTTGCTCCACACACACAGAAAAAAAAATCTGTTGCACTATTTATTTGATTTATCACGTAATCCATTTCCTTCTCATCAAACAGTCGCAAAACGTCATAACAATTGTCAGGAAACGGTTGTGAGTGTGTGTCGACTTGTCACGGCACGGCGCTCGCATCACCCCACTAAATAAATGAGTGTGTGTGTGTGTGTGTGGAGGGGGGTAGATAAGCACACATTAAATGTTTAACTGTCTCGCATTTGTCATCTGCTCTAGCCTCTTAATTAAACAGAAGCAGCTTAGCCCCGCCGCCGCCACGGCACACACACACACACACACACACACACACACACACACACACACACACACCCTGCCTGTGAGCGCTGGAGCCTGAGCGCAAACAGCGTCCTGCCGATGATTAATTTAGCCGTTAATATTTATTCTGCTCCGTCCTGCTAAGTTAGCGGCTCAGCGGAGGGTGAGACGCGGAGGAAGACGCTTCCTGTCGTGGCGTTTGGTGCGTGGCGAGGGCCAGTGCCGGCGAGGCGGCGCGCGGAAACGTTAACTACTACCTCCACCCAGTGGCACAAAGTGAAAAAAGAAGCAGGTGTGATTGGCAGCACACAGGATGTGATGGGGAGGGAGGACTCGCCGCGAGCAGCGCTATCGCCGCTCATTGTCTCCTCGCCGCCGACCTTATTACACGCCGCGTTTGGCGTGAAGAATCCCGTCTTATCAACACTGCATTTTAATGCCAATAGATGGACGCCTTATTCTAGGCTTGTTTTGACATCATATTTCATTTTCCGTGTGTGTGTGTGTGTGTGTGTGGAATCAGAGGAGATCTGTGTGTGTGTTGTGTGTGATTGAACGGCGCCTCTCCAACGGCGCCTCCGCCAGTTCTCGGGGCGTCGGGAGCCGGAACTCGGCCCGGGGTGAGCGGGAGAAGAGAGGCAGGATTGGGGGGGTCCCTGTGAAGCCCCCTCTCCAGATCGGAGGAGCGGCGCGGCGCGGCGGATCAAAGCGGCGTGTTTTCTGTGGTCGGTTTGAAGTCCCAGAGTCACCTGCAGCAGCACGCCGCCGAGGCCGCCGCCGACTTAATAGCAGATCAATAAGTTTCAAAGTCACAGAGTTAATTTGATACCAGCTGATGAGATCACGCCGGGCCCGGAGCACACACACACACACACACACACACACACACACACACACACATGATACCGGACCGGAATCAGAGTCGGTCACGACAAACATTTTTATTCATCACTTTATTTTATGTTACATTTTACGTTACATTTGTGTCGTATTTATTTATTCATGTGGATTTAAAAAAAACACACATTTTAATTCTGATCATTTTCAGAAACAATCATTTTTTAAAAATAATTTTTCAAGCATTAAAACAATTTAGAAAACACTCAGATTTACGTAATAAAATCTAATTTTATTTCCTTAATTTTCTTTAATTCGATCCAAATCGAACGCATTAATAAATCACCTGAATTAAATGTGAAATGACAAACAGTTGTTTCATGACAATAAAACGGATTTAGCTTCATTTTAATGAAATTAACCATAAGCTTTTTGAAGCGCAGCGACGGTCTCGGCGCCGGGTGATGGAGCGCCGCTCCATTCGGCGTCGGGTTCGGCGCCGCTCTGGATCTGCACCTGCAGAACAAAAGGCCAATTTAGTTTGTTCATCTAAGGGTTGCTAATGGTATTAGGGGGCCGGCAGGGTGGTCGGCGGGGGCCCGGCCCTCCAAGGTGAGCCCGCAGCTTGACCCCCCGCACTCACCGATTCACCGGGCCGCTGGCGTTGGCGCCACACATCTGCTGTTTTTGTTTCATTCCTTTCTCTTTATTCTCAGAAAGATGCAGAAATTTAAATCTGGTGCAGAATTTGACGTTTGGTTAAAAATCCGCATTGAAAGCTCGACTGTGAACGAACGCTCTGGAGGAAAAAAAAGGAAGCAAAAGATGTGGAGGAGATAAATGTTTCAGGACAGGGATTAACGTTCTGGACGGTCTGATTTAATCTGAGCTCGACGCGTCAGCAGAAAGCGCCGCGTCATTATTTAGATTTAAATCCGCTCCCGGTTTTTGACGGAAAACGGTGCGGAAGCGGCGTTTTTAACGGCGCGGACGCGGCTTCAGCGGCGGCATGTGTGGTCCGCCGGGCTCCAAGGGGAGCGCTGGAGGTCCAGGTTTTAATGAATGTTTCATGTTAAATTTAGCGGCGGCGGCGGCTGCAAAAAAAAAAAAAAAAAAAATCCTCCTCGTTGTCTTCATCCAAAAAAAAAAAAAAAAACGATGTAGAGTTTATATCCGTAAAAATGTTTAAGATTAAGATTTAAACCGTTTCTACATCCTGCTCCTTTTTCCCCTCCTGCTCATGCAGCATGAAATCTGGCTTCATTAAAAGCGTATTAATCTTGTCTCGTCTCATGGGAGGTACCTTAAGATGATGCTCTGTCTTTTTCTTTAAATTGTTGGCGTAAAAAAAAAAAAATCTTCCAGATTTGGTTCCTGTCAGTCAGAAATAATTGTGTGCTTAATCTTGTCCCTGATGGATGACTTGGAGTTCAGCAATGGGCCAGCTCCAATGACAAATACAATATTAATATTCATTAACTGCTTTGACAATGCTAATTTTGATGCAGTAGTAAAGGGCCTTCCAAAGTTAGCGGCCAAAGCATCAGAGCTGAGCAAGGTGGCAAGATAATTTGTGCTGCTTTGCTGAGCTGAAGGCTTTTAAAGTCTTAAGCAGGGGAAAAAAAGGCAAGGTACCACAAACAAAATAAAAGAGAAAGGGAAAAAGTTCAGACGCATTGGAAACCAGGACGGTGGAAGTAATACGATCAAGAGGCGCCTGCAAATATTTGACACCTCCGATGCTGCATCTTTTGAGCAAACATTTTTTTTATTTAAACTAAAAAAAAAAAAAAATCGCAACACTTTAAAAAAAAAAAAAAAAAAGGAGCATAAGATGGTAAGTCAGCGCAATTTTTTTCTTTTTGTTTAATCTTTTTGATCTTTTTCAATTATCGCTATTTGAAGATCAATAGTGATTTTTTTTTTTTTTGTGCTGCTGCGGTTAAAAGGCTCACAGCGGTGGTACGGCGGCGGTCGGATCGCGGCTTTAAGAGTGGGCTTCCTCTCCTCCAGCCACCAGTTGGCCGCCTCGAATTTATCCGCTCGCCAGCTCTCCGGTTAGCGTCCAAAAAAGGGCTGGGTTCCATTCCGGAGCGCTCGCTGCTGCTGCTGCTCAACTTGACGGCGTTGGGGGAGAGTTCAGGGAGGTGGAAGCTGCCGGGGAACGCCACTCCGACGTTGAGAAACCGGGGCTGTCGCCGGGACGGGAACCGGAGGCGCGGGGGGCAACTCCGCGGCGCCCATCGCCCCCCGGATCGGAATGCTTTTTTTTTGTGTGTTTCTTGATTTTGCGTTTAATTTAGTGTGACTTGCGGTGAATGGAGCGTGGCTAGTTGGTGGGGGGATTAATGACATGACGGGGGGACACCCCGCTGCTTGAGTTTAGCCAAGTTGGGGCAACTCCTATAGACGCGCGCCACCACCTTTATGTCGCGCCGTGAAAGCCGCGCTCTTTCTCTCCCCGCTTTTTTGTTGTTCTTTCAACTTATCAAAGAAAGAGAGATGGACACAAAAGGGCTTATTATTGGGGGGGGTATGAAGATGGGCGATGGGGGAGAACCAGGGAGTACCGGTCAGAGCCGCCCCGGCTGCGGATGCGAAAGCGCGAACCGGTACCGGGGACCATCCCGTCCCCCATGTCGCCCCGGTTCCCCCGGTTCCCCCGGCTGCTCTCTTTATCGGCTGAAGCCATCGGGCGTTAGCGAGGGGGGCTGCCGTAGATGAGGTGCTGCCCCCCAGTGGATTAGTGGCTGACATGGTGGTGGGAGTCTGCTTGGAGTCTGTGCACTACCACGAGTGCCAGCATGCTTGTTTTAACCAGGAAGCGAGCAGCATCCCAAATAGAGCTCTTTTAAATGGTAAGACTTTCTAACATTTTAATTAGCGCTCTGCTTTATTTCCTGCTGCATGTTTGCCTTTAAATGTCGCGTGCTGATTGGATTTATTCACCGCTGGGGGTTTTTTACCGGCTCCGTTTGGCAATTTATAACACTTATGTTGCTAAGTGACAGATTGACAATTTGGATAATGAAAGGCTGTGTTTGATTGCTTTGTCTTGACAGCCTGACAGGCTGTATTATTCTAAGACATCAAGCTAAATGTGATTATTGGGCATAAACACAGGAAGGAATTAAACGTTACTGATAAATGTCATTTATTTATAATCAAGACATTTAAAACCTTTTACGTCAGATCGACGTTTAAATCATTTTTTTCCCTCTTATGTGTTCTGCTATTAATAAACCAGGATTAATATATTTTAAATTCAGGTTTATTTTAAGTAAATCTGATTTTTATTTATTTATAATTATTCTAGAATAAAGAAAATAATTATTTTCACAATTTTCTCATTTTAATTGTTTTTTTGTTTGTGTTTGTTTTTTATTGAGCACCGCCGCATCGAATTGTTTGCCTAAAGTTTTCCTTTGCGAACGCGTCCAGTGATGCGATGGAAGCTTGTTGTGGTTTTCTTTTTTTTCTTCTTTTTTTTCTGGGCCCCCCCTCCCGTCGTGGCGTTGATGCCATTGTTGCCGGGTGATCGGGGGCCGTCCATCACTCGCCGGCCGACTGGCGGTTTGTGCACTTGGGACAAAAGCCGGTGGCAGGAGCGTGGCGGCGGCTCAATGGAGGGAGGGCAGGCAATTAGCCGCCGCCTTGTCGGGGGCTCTTCTGCTTGTCAGGCTGGAGCCCCCCCGCTATTGTCCGAGCGCTGTAAAGGACATTCCCAGGGCTTTGTTTTGGCTCCGAGGGCCTCGGGACTGCAGGCCGGGGGGGGCCGTCGGGGGTCCTACCGGCGGCGGACGCCGAACGACTCGATTCTGTGGCCAACTTTTAAAATACCTGAGAGCCAGTTCGCGTTTGTTTGCTTTTCATCGTCTTCATCGTTCCTCCTCTTCATCAGGTTGCATTAAAAATATATTGTGTGTCTGGATGGAGACCATTTCCTCCATTAATAATTAATTTGTGCTGTCATTAGTCCGGTTCAGCGTGTTAGAGGTAATTAAAGGCTTAGAATTCAGGGTGAGGGTTAATTATAGGATGTGAAAAATTAATCGCACATTAAAAAAAAAATTTCTTTATATAATAAATTTCATTACTTTATAACAATAATTACAATATTTTACCAGAATTAAATGATAAATGTGGGAATAAAAAATTCAGTCATATCAGAAAAAAAATTCTTTTCTTTTTTTTTACTGATATAGATTTAATTTATTTTAAAAAAAAATGTTTTAGGTTTAGAAAATTCTAAAGTCGGGTTTGAACTGAAGCCTCTTGAATTGTCGGAACGCCGGGAAGAATTACGGATGTGAAGGTGAAAGAATGGCAGAGAACAGAGATGGGGGTGGAGGGGGGGTGGAGGCCTGGTTCTGCTGAACCTTGAATGTAGACGGGAGTCGAGGGGAGGGGGGGGGTCAGGAGAAGGATTGAAGGTTTTGTTCAGAAGGAGGAATAAAAAGCGAGCGATGCTCGCGTCAGAAGACTTTCCCTCCCCGGGAAAAGTGAGGAGACGACTGTCAGCATCAGGCAGACAAAGTGACTGTTGGCCACACTTTGCTCACCTGCCCCCCCTCTGTCCCCCCCCCCCCACACACACACACACTTTGTGGATGTTGTTGTCTTTCTCTTCTCCTCCATCTCTCCTCTTTGTCTCCGTCTCTCGTCTCGCTCGCTTTACCTCGTAGCCAAAGCTTTTCAAGCTGCCAGTTCGTCTCTGGGCATCCTGCAGGCGCAGCAGAGCCCACACACACACACACACACACACACACACACACACACACACACGTTCTGCAGGGATTTGGTAATAACATTTGGTGTGTGTGTGTGTGTGTGTGTGTGTGTGTGTGTGTGTGTGTGTGTGTGTGTGTGTGTGGAGTCTTGTAAGAACGGCGTTGAAAAGCTGCTCGCAGTAATTCTTCCTTCTCTGTCTGGCTCGCACTTTTTCTGCTTCGTGTCGTCGGCATCAAAACTTTGTGTGAGCGAGGAAGACGAGGCTGCGGCCGCGAGGAAGAGGAGGGAGGAAGAGGAGCGAGGAAGAGGGAGGAAGAGGAGCGAGGAAGAGCGAGGGCTTGTGTCGGCAGAGCCGGGGGTTTTAGGGGCTTTTACAGGATGGATGGTGGAGAATCTAGGCCTCAGACCTCGTAAGAAACGTGCAGGGAGGTGTGTGTGTGTGTGTGTGGTGGGGAGGGGGCTACGGTCACGCGGCTTCACAGCGGGGGGGATCCGTAAACACACACACCTCACACACCCGGTGACACCCCGACAGGAGGAAGGAGACGAGGAGCAAACAAAGACGGAGGAGGAGAGCGGGTTTACCCCGGCGTAGGGAGGGCAAGAGGAAGTGTTGGGGTGGTGGGAGGGGGGGTGGGACCAGGGGGGTCATGTACCCCCAGGTTGGGGCTTCAGCCGGGCCGGAGGAGACGGGGGCCGAGGCGGGGGTCCTGGGCCCCGGGCTGTCGCTCCTGCAGCAGGTGGGCTGCTGGCACCTCGGCTGGGTGAGTAAGACGCCGCTCGTCTTCATCGCCACACGATGAAGGTCGGGGGCTTTTACAGGTGGGGGGGTTAAAACACGCGTGTTGAAACTCCAAGGCCTCCTGAACATTAAATGAGCAGGAGCACAGGTGGGCGTAACGCCGGGTGACTGGATTCTTGTGTTTGTTCGTATCGCGTACCCTCGTACCCCCCCTGCCCCCCCCAGGGGGCAAAGCTGGAGCCACTTGAACAATTTTTTTTTTTTGCTTGCTTAGGAATTCGGGGGCCTGAGAAGAGCTCCATCCATCACTGTCACCCCTACATCTTCTCCTGCCCCCCCCAGCCCCTTAGCACCCCGTGAGCTGTTGTGACAACTCATCATATCATGACATAAAGCAGAGAGGCTCCAGCAGCCCCCCCCTCCAGTGAGGTCGCCACCTTGGCGTTTAGGGGTCCGATCGGCCACCAGGAGGAAACGAGGGGCCGATAGCTTCTTCCTGTCTGACCCCCACCTCTGTGCCCCCCCCGGTCCTGCTGTCACTTTCCAACCCCTCCCTGGAGGTCCGTTTGTCTTCACACGGCAACGTATCACAGGGAGGATCATCTGCCACGGCCCTGGGGGGGGCAATGCTAACTGGTTGGAGGACGTGAGTGTTAGCAGAGCGGGGTAAATGGTGTGCAAACAGAGCTGGGGGGGGCAGGAGGGGGCGGGGTTTCATCCTGGATGTGGGTGGAGTCTTGGGAATCTGCATCAGGACCGGTCACATGATGAGTGGAAACCGGAGGAAGTCACCTGACTGACCACAGATGCATCATGGTTGTTTTTTGGCGCTGGCCTTTGAGGTCTTGTTGGGGGGGGGGGAACGTGAACCCCATGACGGTAATGCCACTAATGCCCTGTCTCTGTGGAGCTAATGCTAACATAGCTAATGCTAATGGTGTGTGCTAGCGGGGTTCTCCATGACGTACGTGACTGAAGGCGGGCGTTTTGAGCCCAGAACACGATCTTACAGGTTTGACGACGTCGTCCTGTCTCTGTTGGGGAGGGACGACTCAAACGCTGCCCCCTGGCTGTGGAGGGTTAAAGTGCCACCAAGGAGTCCAGGCTTTTCTTTAGCAACAACCCCCCCCCCCAGCTGTCTAAATGTGGACTCAGTGGACGGGCATTTGGAATCGGCCCCCCCCTCAATGGCCGGGGCCCCCGGACAAAAGAACTCATTTAAATGGCTACTAAAGCTTTTCAGCAGTGAGAGATGAAGAATTGACAACATTCTTTCACATCATTACCCGAGGGAGGGGGTGAGAAGGTGAGGGATGGGGGGGGCTATTGGCAGGCGTCGTCTCCCGATTGGTTTTCTACCGGTTGGGTTCTGATCGGGAGCCGATGCTACGCAGGAGGTTTACGTTTCTTTTTAATGATCCCCCTCACCACCCTCTCCTCACATATACCCCCCCACCTCACCCCTCATACCCCCCCCCTCCCCTCCTCTATAGCCCTTTCAGCTCAGGGCTGAATGAGTCCCAGGAGTCTCTCTGCCTCCCTGGAGTTCTTCAGGGGTTCATTAATCTTTCATTGGGACTATGGCAATAGGGATTGCCCCCCTCCCTCCCTGCCCCCCCCCATCTCACACACTCCCCTTTCCCCAGCAGAACAGCGGTCTGAATGGCGAGTCCTGTTCACTCCACCCGGTTTGGTTTTGGTGTAGCATCGTCTCTGGCCCCGCCTCCATCGCCATCAGCGTGTGGCGTGGAGCGGCATGGCTCCGCCCCCTCGTATCACCCATGCTCCTGTAAGCCTGATTAGTGCTGCCTGTTTGACTGCTGAGGCGTCTTCAGCGCCCTAATCTGGTTATCTGGTGGCCGGGGGACCGCCAGGCGGCCCCAGGGCCCCGATGAGCAGGGGTGGGGGGGCAGGCCCCGGTTTAGGGCGGGGCCACAGCGGAACACGCCTAAAGCTCCAGTGTAATCTTGGCGTAATTGAAAAACGGAGGCCGGCGCCACTTAGCAGCACAAAGAGAAGATTACAGAGCTACAACTCATTTGGCAAAAATGCAGAAATGGATTTTCAGCCCCGCCTCCTCGCCTCCCCCCTCACCCTCCAGGGGGGTGACCCTGGGGGGGGAGGCGAGGGGGGGAACTCGGAGCTGCTAATGACTGTGGGTTTACACGTGCCGCCTCCATTCGGTGGTTTGCGAATGATCGATTACCCCACCGCAACCGTGGTTTGAAAAGTGCCTCATCACACATCTCGCAGGCAAACAAGCCTCGCCCCCCCGCCCCCCCGCGTCCTCCCCTTCCTCCCCAAAGCCTCTTAGATTACTGGACACCGTAGAAGTGTTTTAATGACAAACCACAGCGGTCGCTATGTAAGCGCTCGGATGTTAACGCTCTCCTTTTCCTGTTTGCCCCCCCTCTCTTCCTGTTTCCTCTTCCTGTCAGTCTAATAAGGTTCCCGTGGTACAGCACCCCCACCATGTGCACCCTCTCACGCCTCTGATCACCTACAGCAATGAGCACTTCACGCCGGGGAACCCCCCACCTCACCTACAGACAGACGTGGATCCCAAAACAGGTATTTTTTTTTGTTTGTTTCCCGGGAGAAAGTCGACTTTCCGAGCCACGTTCCGTGTTTAGAGGTGAACCTGCTGTCAGCGCCGCTGATGGGCGTGTAAATGTTTTATTATCCCGCCGCCACCCCGGTTCTGTTTGTGTCGGCGGCGTCTGCCTGTCTGGAGACGGATCGGGATTAAAACACTCCTCAGGTGTCACCTAGGTGTCAGGTAGAACCGGTTTAACCCGGTTCCATCGTCATTCCTGCCACATGGAATTTTTCCCGTGATTGTGTATCCTCTGGTGGAAAACAAGAACCAGGCAGAATCAAGCAAACAAACGGCGTCAAGGGCAGGTCGCAACCACAAGACGGTTTACGTCGGAAAACAGGAACCTGGCAGAATTAGGCAAACAAATGATGTTGGGGCAGGTCGCGACCAAAAGACTGGCCACTTCGGAGAACAAGAACCTTGCAGAATTAGGCAGACAAGCAGCAGCTGGGGTCAGGTCACGATCACAAGATGGTCCGCGTCGGAGAACGAGAACCTGGCAGAATTAGGCAAACAAACGGCGTCAGGGGCAGGTCGCGACCACAAGACGGCGCTGTGGCTAGAGGTCCAAACCCCGGACGGATTCCTCAGGGCTGCATGTTCGGACCTGAGCAGTACGGTTTACGTCCGGTTCCCGTTCCATTTCGTTGATTTGCGTTAACGTCTCCCCCCGGCGCTCCGGTTCAGGCTAATGTGTGTTCAGAGCGGTGAATAATGTGTTCTGTGGTGTTTTAGGTACTAATGTTCTCTATTATGATGGTCTTTACAAACAGGACTAAAGCACCAGCTGCTGTTTAATGTAGAGCTTAATGGGGCGGCTTAATTGGGCTCAGCGGTTAATTAATGAGCTATATTAGCTCGCTAGCACTCGCGTGATGGGATAATGTTTGTAACGAGTCAGTCCTCGAGCGCCAACAACACCTAATCCGATCCGGCGCCTACTCGACCCAACCAGAACCGATCCTCCACCCATTGCTGTTCACCAGCGCCAGTTTATTCGTACATCAGGTGACAGGAAGTGTCGCCCGACCTCCACCTGTAGCTCCATTTATCCACCGCCGCGTTAATTATTGTCCGTTAACCTTTAAACCTCGGTTGGATTACCGAATCTGACCCAACTCCAATCAGAATGATATTGGTGTTTTCTCCTCACCTCTTCCTCCCCCCCTCTTCCTCCACAGGAATCCCGAGGCCTCCTCACCCCCCAGACATTTCTCCGTACTACCCGCTGTCCCCGGGCACCGTGGGCCAAATCCCCCATCCGCTAGGATGGTTAGTACCACAGTAAGCAACGCCTTTATTATCCTCTATTACACCATCACTGTGTGTGTTAGCATGACTGTGTGACATCAATGTCAACTGAGGATGTTGCCCCGCCTCCTTCTGGACCCCGCCTCTTTCTGGGTTTGAGTCCCAGTGGGTTCAACCTGATTGGTTCTGGACCGGAGAATATTTTTTTGATCAGGAGCAAAAAACAAACCGAGGTCAAGTGTAAACAGGAAGTGAACCCTCCAAACCCGAATTCAAAAATTCCAGCTGTGAAAGCCCCTCCCCCAAAAAAAGCTTTTTTTCCAAATTAAACTTTTAGCTAGCTTATTTCCGGATGCTAAAACAATTCTTGTACGCTGACAACCGTTTGTTACATGGAGTTGATTAGCGTTAGCACTAGCTTAAACTAACCGACAGACTGGGAAAGTGTGACCCTCAGTTCAGACTCAGGACCCCCAAAAAAGTAGCTTTTTTCCCGACAAAAACTTTAAGCTATCTTATCTCTGGATGCTAAGCTACTAGATACGGTATGGCGTGGATTAAAAACTTTCGTCTCTATGGAAACTAAGTTGCCAAAGCATTCTCGCACTTTGACGGTCGTTTGTTGTTTGCAGTCGGTTAGCTTTAGCACTAGCCCGCGCTAACCGACAGACCGTGTCGAGATGAAGGACGAGATGATGAATTTACCTCACGGATCGTCCTCTGGGCTCGATAAACCCTCAGCTCAGACTCTCAGGTGTTTCAAACTGCCTGGAACCTGAACCTTCCTGAACGCCTCGCCGCCGCATTCCATTTAGCACGTCTCTGTTTGGTCCAATTAGAGTAATGAACTCCGATCGGCCGCATTTCCCCCACAATTCCACACGGGGGCTCTCCCTTGGTAACTCTTGTCAACACTTGTTAATGTGACAAAAGGCTACAAATTAAGCTCTGTTAATTTAATGTTTTCCCGCCGCCGTCTAAATACCGGGAGAGGCCCCGAGCGCCGCCGCCGCCGCGCCCTTTGATTGGCTGCACTTTATTTTGGTATAAATTTACATTCATTATTGTTTGTCTTTGAATGTGTAGACCTCAATTAGCGTGATGGCTCCATTAAAGGAGCCGCGCTTCGTCTTTAATTATCACAACAAAACACCTCGTTCCTGCCCGGGGGGGGCGGGGTTCGGGGGGGGCAACACCGAAGCGAAGGGTTATGAAATTTAATTAGCCATCGCTATCAAGATTTGTGGCATTCAAATTGTTGAGAGCCCCCCCCCCCCCACACACACACACACACACACTTTGATCTACGCTCTGCAATCCCCCAGATTTTTGTCCTGATCAAATGAGAATAAAGAGGTGGGGGGGGGACTAATGGGAGGGGGGGTGGCTCTTCGCTCCTGCATCAACACGCTTCCTTTACCTTTACGCTTTTCTTCTCTCCCCCCCCCTTTCCTAGGCAAGGTCAACCTGTTTATCCAATCACGACGGGGGGCTTCAGACACCCCTACCCTACTGCGCTCACTGTCAACGCATCCATGTCAAGGTGAGTCGGCCCCCCCGGATCAGAACGCTGTTTGGTGTTTGGGTGTGAGGGCAATGCACAAAACATCCACAGAGCAGCAGCCCCCCCCCCACCACCACCACCACCAGAAGGAGATGTTCAAAAGGCCCCGTCCTCTAGGGCGGGGGCCCCGTCCTAAATATTCATTATATTTATCATTTTCTAATGAGGCCCCTGAAGAACATTTACCCCCCCCCTGCATGTCAGGCAGATGTGAAGCCATTCGGGGGGGGGTATCCTTGCTAGACGGGTAAACAAGCATTGCTTTGAAGGGGGGGGGCACTTGGCTGGCCCATTAGGGTCGCATTCGAGTGCTGCTGCTGTGGACGTTAGTGCACCCATGGGGGGTGGGGGGGTGATGTGTGTTTGTTACCATCTTGTCTACATGTGTGTGTTTAACGCCTCACCACCCCCCCACCCCAGGGTCGCGTGTCCTCCATTTGGGGGGGGGGGGGCACAACCATAATGTTGGATGACTAAAAACTTGTGATGTGTTGGTTTGGAGGAGCCAAACCCCCCCACCCCACCCCCGAAAACAAACCTCCCTTCTCTCCAGCCTTTCAGGGTGGGGGGGTTAAGTCGAGTCTAGGAATGAAGCCAGGCTTTAGTTTGATTAAAGAAGCAACTGCTGGGGGGGCCGTGGGCCCTGTTAGGGCGATTCAACAATATCCTGTTTCTACTACTGGATACCTGTAGCCACAGTGCCCCCCCCCCAGGCCCCCAGCCAGGTCTCAGTTGCTGGGGGGTCAGATGGAGGGTCCATCCAGACGTGGGCATCTTGAAGTGGCTGCTGATTGCCCCCCCCCCACCTTAACGACGGCCCCTATGTTGTGATCATCTTATTTCCAGTGCAGCTAATTGAATCTACTTCCTGGGATTTCAGAGTGGGGGGGTCTGGAGGGGGGCATGGGGAAGAGCTAATGCCCTGTGATGAGGCCTCCTAATTGAATTAGCTTAAATGAATAGATGGGGGGTTCTGGGAGCTCTCTGGAGGACGGGAGAGTTTTAATGGGGGGGTTAACATGCCCCCCCCACACGTACTGATAAACATGGCGGCTGGAGCGTCAGGGAGGCTCAGGCGGTTTGTAGCGAGCAGAGACGTACCGGTCCTGTTCTACTGGGGGGGTGGGATCGGTTCCGGGGGGGGGGGGGCTAAAAGCGGACAAGGGTGTGATAATGGTGTGTGTGTGTGTGTGTGTGTGTGTGTGTGTGTGTGTGTGTGTGTGTGTGTATGTGTGTGTGTGTGTGTGTGTGTGTGTGTGTGTGTGTGTGTGTGTGGGAGGATGTGAAGCCGCTTTGCCCCTCGTTGCTTAAACCTGCCCTTTGATTTGCCCCCCCCCCCAGATCATTACACATTAAACAGGGGGGGGGGGGGGGCTACTGTTACGCATTGGCAATTAAATGGCGTGGGGCTCGCTGACCCCCTCCTGTCCCCCCTCTGCCCCCCCCCTCACCCGTTCTTACCTTTCAGATTGAGACGTAGGAGCTCCAGGGTTTGGGTGGGTGTGGGGGGGGTGGATAGGTCTGTGGGTGGGGGGGTCCCTTTCTATGTAGCTTAAATTGGTCCGAGGCGCCGCTCGCTGGTGATGAGGATGAGGAGGATGTCCCCCCCCCGCGCTTCAAAGGGATGGCCGTCATGTTTAAACCATAACCTGGGCTGTACAGTGGCAGCAGGATGGGGGGGGGGGCAGAGGAAGAGGAGAGAAGAAGAAGAAAATAGATCTGGGAACAGAGGAAATTTTAACAAGTGCACGGAGAGGGGGGGGGGGCAGAGGAGGAGTGGGTGGGGGGGGCAGCTCTAATGATGGCGATGTGCCGACTCCCCATCAACGGATGACACGGCACAAACACCAGTGTTCAGTGATGAAGAGGAGGGTGTGGGGGGGTAGAATAGAGGGAGAGGGCTGGTGGGGGGGTGCAGGGGGGGTTCCGACACTCCCCTGAGATGGCCTCCAACACAAACCGCTTGTTCCCGGCGAGTTTATCCTCATCATTATCTTCTGGCTCGGAGCCATGCAGCCAGACTCCAGCGATAATGAGCCGTTAGGAACGCAGGAATATTCCTCTTGCTCTTCCTCCTCCTTCATCATCCTCCTCTCCTCATTCTGTGCCCGGTCACGTGGAGTGTGTAAACACACACACACACACACACACACACACACACACACTGATAGACGTGTTCAAATAACGCCATGTGAATAAAGAACGCGGCGGCGGCTGTGTCTCGCGGACGTTTGGAACGATTTCACGCGTTTCTGGTGTGGAGATGATGAAGTGATGATGATGATGATGATGGGAGCAGAGGGAGGAAGATGAAACCGTCACGCTGCGGCTGACGCTGCTGAGCCGGCAGGAAACAGGAAGCGAAGGGAGGCGATAATCTGAGGCAGTTCGGAGCGTTTTCATCTCTGATAACAGATTAAATGACATTTTCATTTCAATGCCAGATGCTAAACCTGCAGCTTCCTGTCGCCGCGGCGACGCACCTCTTTATGAAGCTGCTTCCTCGCCTCCCATTGGTTCACGTCACCTCCAACAAAACACGTGGCTCATGTTAGCTCCATCGCCCAGCCTTAAAGCTGTGATGTTGCTGTCATGTAGCGGTAGCGTGCTAACTCTGCAAACAAGCCCCAGCAAAGATAAATCGATTTCTAACGGTTGCCGTTAGCAACATCAGAATAGGATTAGCATAGCGATGCTACATGCTATGTCAAACCAACCAAATCAACACATTTCATGGCAAAACACTTGTAGCGATGCTAAGCTAAGCTAAGCTTTTGAATGTAAATGAAGCCACATGCGAACAGTTCGTGTTCAGGTGGGCGTGAACTTCTGGAGGCAGGAAGTGATGCAACACTGAACGTATTCATGTTTGTTTGTTGTTTTTCTCACATATTTTTGATAAAATTGTTTGGATGTTACTGCACTGGTTCTGATTTGTATGACGTGTCCAGGCTGCGTTCTGTTGTGACCTTTGACCTCATTTAAATATTAAAATCTGTTACTAATAATCTGTTAAATAAGTAAAATAAATGTAACTATTCCTTAATGTTAAATAACTATAAATTTATTACTTTACAAACATTACAAATGTTTGTTTCTCTGTCATAACATAAATCCTTTTAATTTGTCAGGTTATTAATAATTCATTAACTTTAATAGTAATAATTATAATAGTAATAATGATAGTTATATGATAGTAATAATAATATTATAATAATAATAACAGACTAATGGAACAGGAAGTGGCTTCGGACACGTCTGTGTTTTTGTCCTCCTGTGACTAAAGGTTGCTGGTTCCATTCCCGTCGTCCGTCGCCCTCGGCGGCGGCGGCGGCCGATGGAACTGGAACCCGCGGCCTTCGGTCTTGTGTTTCTGTGCTCCATCTTCTCATTTCACCCGTGTCCATTCTGACGATTTACACAGTCTTCTGTCCTCCAGGTTCCCCCCACACATGGTGCCCCCCCACCACAGTTTGCACACCACGGGCATCCCCCACCCCGCCATCGTCACGCCCAACGTCAAGCAGGAATCCTCCCACAGCGACATCAGCTCCCTCAACAGCTCGTGAGTACGCCGCCATTGCTCGCACCTTCTGCGCCGCGTCGGGGGCGGAGCCTCGCTCACCTGTCCCACCCTCCCTCCCCCTACAGGAAACAGTCAGACGCTAAAAAGGAGGAGGAGAAGAAGAAGCAGGTGCACATAAAGAAGCCTCTGAACGCCTTCATGCTCTACATGAAGGAGATGCGGGCCAAGGTGGTGGCCGAGTGCACGCTGAAGGAGAGCGCCGCCATCAACCAGATCCTGGGCCGGAGGGTGAGTGCTGCCCCCTTCCTCGAGGTTAAAGGTCATCCATCTGAATGGTCCCTCATTGGTGGGTTTCTCTCCTCAGTGGCACGCCCTATCGCGAGAGGAGCAGGCCAAATACTACGAGCTGGCGAGGAAAGAGCGACAGCTGCACATGCAGCTGTACCCCGGCTGGTCAGCACGAGACAACTATGTAAGTCTTAAAGGGGACAGGTCGATGACGGGCGGAGGTCTGTGGGGGGCGCACTAGAGGCGCCAGAGAGCGACGTTCTCTACCGACGCCAGCGTGCAGATGTTTGATGTTAGCATTCACGCTAGCAGGAGTGTCTAACTCATTTTCACTGAGGGCCACATCATCAACACAGCTGTCCTCAAAGGGCCCGATGTAACTAATAAATGTAACTAAATGTAACTCAGTGTAATGTAACTAAATGTAACTCAGTGTAATGTAACTATACAGTAACTACTCCCTAATGTAACTAAATGTAACTACTCCTTAATGTAACTAATAAATGTAACTAAATGTAACTCAATGTAATGTAACTATATAGTAACTACTCCCTAATGTAACTAAATGTAACTACTCCTTAATGTAACTAATAAATGTAACTAAATGTAACTCAGTGTAATGTAACTAAATGTAACTACTCCTTAATGTAACTAATAAATGTAACTAAATGTAACTCAGTGTAATGTAACTAAATGTAACTACTCCTTAATGTAACTAATAAATGTAACTAAATGTAACTCAGTGTAATGTAACTAAATGTAACTACTCCTTAATGTTAAATAACTGGATTTCTGACTGATTCTAGTTCCAAACATTACAGTTAGACAGAAAAAACATGTTTGTTTGTTTCTCTGTTCTAATTTAAATCCTTTTAATCTGTCAGGTTATTAAACCCACAGAACTCCATCAATCAAGGATCAAACTATCAATCAATAAAGAAAAATAACATCAGACACAAGTTAGGACGTTAACTTTGTTCACAATGTTTAGTCAGAGTTAAAATGGGCTGAACTACTGCATTGTGGGAAATGTAGTTTTTACTCAAAGCATATTCTGACCTTTTTTACTCTTGAGGGCCACATAGAACGACTTGGTGGGCCACATTTGGCCCCCGGGGCCTTGAGTCTGACACATGTGGCGCTATTGGTACATCAGTCCTCCTGACTTCCTGTCCTGATGTTGGGATCTGCTCCCGGCCAATCAGAAGCCTCCCTCGATATTCGAAACCTGTTTGATGTTTAGGAAGCTCCGCTGATGGCGTCGCTTAGCTACAGCAGACATTATAGCCTTTTAAGCTAACAATAAGATTGTAAAATTGACACGCGTGTTGAGTTAGCCGCTAGCCGCTGCTAACAGGTTTGTCACCTTAGTCTCAGTTGAAATGGACTCGGCCTCTATCTAAAGGGGGCAGAGGTCACCAGGGCGGGAGCTGGCTCCGCCTCCACCCGAGGGAGACGCTGCTCCCGAAGTGTAACTAGGACGAGACAAGTGTGCAGATTTTGGGGGATGAGTGTGAGCGGCGAGCCGCCTCGGAGAAGAAATAAGCGAAAGAAATAAGACAAAAGATTAGAGAGGCAGAAGAAAAGAGCAGAAAAAGAGGGAGAGATGCAGTCGGGCCTGCAGTGGCTGACAAACCGGAGGGCAGAGAATGAATAAATAAGTAAACACACAGACGAGTCCTGCTCTGTGCTTCATGTTGGGGGCATTCTGCGGTATAATAACTAAGGTTCCTGTCCGTGTCTACTCTTTCTTTCTATTTTTTTGGCGGCTAACCAA
The DNA here is from genome assembly GCF_040054535.1 of Antennarius striatus. NCBI lineage: Eukaryota > Metazoa > Chordata > Actinopteri > Lophiiformes > Antennariidae > Antennarius > Antennarius striatus. Next base: position 16,979,240 of record NC_090796.1, on the reverse strand, counting down.
CAGGGGAAAAGGAAGAAGAGAAAAAGGGAAAAGCAGCAAGCAGAGAGCAACGGTAAGCGAGCTGCAATTATCTCCCATATTAGAACCCCCCCATCATGTGTCAGGCAGACGACATCCGACCGCATCCGACCAGCTGCTGTTCTTTTGTTTGTTGTGCTGCCTTCTTCTTCTGGTTCTTGTTTTTATAGTTAAGCTACACAATGCAATATTTAAATGTTAGAGTTGCTTGTAACCCCCCCCTCCCCTTCAACTCCCTCCTCTTCCTCACCCCCCCTTTCCCTTAGCCATCCCCAGCTAATACTGTATAACTGAATATGCATGAACCCCCCCCCATCCAAACCACCACATCCCCTCTTGACACCCCCCTCCCTCTTTGCCCCTTAGCATTCTGGTATTGTGATGTGTTGAGCCTGTTAGCATTAACGTTGCTAGCGCTGCGTTAGCGCCTGCAGACAGCCTGACTTTGGCGCTGAGTGACTGTTTGCTTGCTGGCTGCCCTCTGCCTGCCTGCCTGCATGCCTGAAACCACATGAACCCCCCAGCAGGGATTAAACCTGAGCATTAAGGAGGTTTCTAATCCTGTGATCTCATCCTCATGATTCTCCTGATTGTTACTGTTTGAGCAGCGACTTTGTCATCATTCATGTGTTTGTTTTTTTGCGCTGGTTTTGGTGACGGATTTCTCCTTTAAGGCCTCTCTATCTGTTCTTTTTTTCAGAACACAGAGAATATTTTCCAAACCCTTGCCTTTCACTCCCTCCGATTACAGGTGCTAATGTCATTTTGAGTTTTAAATCACTAACTTGTTGATTCTTTTCTCTGTATATTGATTTATCCTTGAATTTAAAGTTAAAATTATCTCTTGAAATATGCTCCTTTTTGCTTTGTTTGCTGCTTTCTCTTCTTAAAATGTTGCTGTTAAAGGAAGATTATTATTTAAACGAGATATAATCTAGATTATTTCATATTCATATCTTGTATTTAGTTTATTTTATCTCTATGTTGACGAGCTGATGATTACTCTTAGTTGTGACGTCAGGGTGAACCTCCTTAATCTAAAGCTTCGTTAGCTCCAGCTTCTCTTAGCATGAGTTTGGCTTTAAATCTACTCAGACCTGGACTCAAACGCCATAATCTGTCGCTAGCGCTAACGGCTAGCCGCTTCTGTTAGCCGCTCCGATCAAAAGTTTGATGCCAGGTCCAAGGAGTAGGCCCCCTGCTGTTAATCCTTCACACTGCTAAAGGCTAATTCACCCCCGTGCTGTTTTAAGGCTCATTTATGATGTTGTTGACGTGTATCGATGAGACGTAGTAACGCCAGCGACCACTGGGGGCGACGTTGAGACAACTCAAGCAAGACGGGGAAAAAAACATTCCTATTGTTGCTACTTTGCCTTTTCTGCGTTTTATTTTGAAACTACCAACCAAACGTTCGCCTCGATCGCCTCGTTCGCCTCCTGTCCTCTTGTGGATAAACGATGCGTTACTGGACATGTTTTTAACAGACAAGCGTATTTTCGTACTTAGACGAAGCATAAATGAGCCTTCAGCGGTCGACTTTTGGAAGTGTAGCGCTAATAACCCCTAGCCGCTAATTAATATCCACTAGCCCCGATGAGCTCTAGATTCATGAGTGACAGCGTAATCCCAGCATGCCTTTTGGTTGTACTAATGAAGCGCTAGCGGTATGAGAATGGCTGTCAGGGTGTTTCCTGCGAGGCTTCATAGATTCACCTGTTTTCTCTCCTCATTTCTCTCCTCCTTCCGTTTCCGTTTGGTTTCGGTTCTTCCTCTCTGCTGGCTTCCACTTCCTGTCGCCGCGCCAGACCTGAGCGCTCCTAAGAAGTGTCGAGCGCGCTTTGGGCTCGACCAACAGAATAACTGGTGTGGCCCATGCAGGTGTGTATGGTGTGAGCTTGCACCGGGCGGGGCCAGGTGAGGGCGGGGCTACCGTGCACTGGGACCTCCTCCTTCGCTCTCTGCTGCCGCTGCTCCTTCTCTTCCTGCGCCGGGCTAATCGTCACCTCTCAGCTTCCTCCAGCCACGCCCTGCCGGTCTCTCTTAGCCGATACGCCAGAGTGTGTGTGAATGCATGTGGAGGGGGGGTGGGAGGAGCCTACAGGGGAGGGGGGCGGGGTTTCGTTGCAGGATTACGGGTCAGTAAAGCCTAAACCGGCAGGTCGGGGGGGCTCTGGAGGATCTGGAAGCCTGATGGTTCGGTCGTTACGGAGGAAGTCCCAGTGCTGCCACCTGAACCTAAGCCCCGCCTACATGTTGATGTCTGTCCAATGACGTGTCCATTTTCTTTTCTTTTTTTTCGTTTTTGTGCGTGCGTGTACTTGTATGTGTGTGTGTGTGTGTGTGTGTGTGTGTGTGTGTGTGTGTCCGTGTGTGTTTGTGTCTACCTCTTTGGCTAACAGATGCAAATACCCCAAAGAAGTGTCGTGCCTTGTTCGGGCTTGACCAGCTGAGTTTATGGTGCAAACCATGCAGGTATAACTGCTGTAGAACCAATGGGAGGAGGACATCCACCATGAGCAGCTTCTCTCTCATTATATCCCTCTAAATTTCCTATCGTCGTGGTAACAGACGACCACTTCCTCCTCCTCCTTCCTCTTCCTGGGGAGGAGCTTCCTGTTCCAAATTTTTCTTCCTAGTGGCAGAAGATGGATTTCTAAACTTCCCCAAAAAAAAAAATTCTCCAACCTCTCGACCGGCTTTGAAATCCATCTTCTGACCACGCCGTGGATAAGCCCCTCCCATTTTAACTGTCATGTCTGTTCTAATTGGCGTCCTTTTTAATATCTTAATAACGATGTGATGCTAACAAATTTAGCCCTGCTTTCTCTGAGGGCCTGCTCAGTGACACTCTTCTCTGTGCCCTCTTCCTCCTCCTCCTTCTCCACCTCTTCTCTTGGATAACCCGTACTTAGCCCCTACCTGTTGTCTTTCTGTTCTGACACAAGCAGTCTTTGAATTGGGAATATTTTCATGGTAGGTATTTGTTTCTGCTAAGTAATTCCCTTCTCTGTGTCTGGCTTGCTCCACATCCTCTTTCCTGACTCCGCCCATCATCGTCATCGTCGTCATCGTCGTCATCACTCGTCCATCGTGCAGATGATCGTAATCGTGCATCATCCCCGCGTACGGGTAGCGGCGGATCAGGAGGCGTGACGGTTTCCGTCTAAAGAGGTTAAAAAGTTCTCTCTGGGCTGCCTTTTTCCTAAAAGATGCATCTGGTGTTAAATTTCCCCCGAGACGAGGAAATCAATAACGCGCACCGGCCCCCCCTGCGATCGATCGATACGTCTGTTAAAAAATGGATATTAGCTCATTTGTTGCGGTTTGACGGACAGTTATGGAGACGTAGCGGCAGAGCGATGGCTCAATACGCCGCGCCACCCACAATGCATTGAGGGGGAGGTGGGCGCGCTCTTGTCCAGTCCGCTGTTGTGTGTTTGTACCCCCCCATCAGAAGGAGATCCAGCTCCTGGAGATCTTTCCTGTGTCTCGTCTCGTTTCTCGTTCCTGAAGAATTTCAGGTTTTGATCGTAATCGAACGACAGGAAATAGAAAGTCTGACTTCCTGTTTAGAAACACCTTCGTCCTCCTCTTCCTCTTTTTTTTTGTTTTTGTTTTTTAAACCTTTTTTCTTTTCCTGTTTTTTAAATCGCCCGTGGCCTCCAGGCGTTCTCCTGATAGGATGGAGCGCTGAGAGAAGGGGTCACCGCCGGGGTCAGGGTAAAGATGAGGTGGGCAGAGATTCCCCTAAACCAAATCTCACAGCGTCACACACACACACACACACACACACACACACACACACACACACACACACACACACACACACACACACACACACACACCGGGTCTGGCCTCGGGACTCAGTTGGGAGGGAGGGGGGGGGTCCTGAACCCACGCAGTAATGCACACATGGTGTCTCGACCCCTCACACACACACACACACACACACACTCGTGTCTGTGGGGCAGATGCGGGGTAGTGTGGATCTTGTTGACTCTTTTCGCCTCGCATCCACAAGCCGTCGCCCCCGGAGACAAGAGGGCGGAGCTAGAGGCGGGTCCAGTAACCTCGAGTAGCAGCTGTAGCTCCGCTAGCAGGGATAGCAAACGTTAGCACGTCTGATCCGCCTCGTTCATTCCATCATCTTCATCATCTTCATCACCGTCATCCTCGTCTTCATCACCTGTGTGCTCGTTTCCCTGCTGCTTCCTGTCCAGGTGCTCCACCTGTGACCCCGCCCCTCCATGGCTGTCCTGTCTGATGGTTTGGGAACCGACTGTCATTTCTACCATTGTGTTCTTAGCATGAGGTTTTACCTCCCCCCCCCGATGCCGAAACGCACCTTCTAACCGGTCGCCTCACGCCAACAGGAAGTAGATTCAGACTTCCACAGGAAGGAGGAAGTGATGAACCGACCTCACGTGAAAGAATAGAAATTAAATCATCAAAAAAACCACCTGATTGGCTGGTAGCTGCTTAGTGTTATTTTGGAATCGATTGGTCGATTGGAGGTGGGCGTGGCCGGCTGAAGGTGCGTTCAGGTGCGTGGGGTTAACCGGCGACCCGGCGTGAAGGCGTGGCGCTGACCCGTCTCCTCTTCCTCTCGCTTGTCCTCCAGGAGAAAAAAAAAGTGCATTCGCTACATCCAAGGTGAAGGCAGCTGCGCCAGTCCTCCCTCCACGGACGGAAGCTTACTCGACTCCCCCCCATCCTCCCCCTCCTCAGTGGTCCCCTCCCCCTCCCCAAAAGAGTCCAAACAGACTGAACAAATGCAACCTCTCTCACTGACTATGAAACCGGCCCACCAGCCACTGCACCACTCGCACCTCCTCGCCGGGCCCCCGCCATCTTTGGTTCAGCTGGACAACTCCGCCCCCCCGGCGGGCAAAACGCCCGGCGCCCCCCCCGCCCACAACGGAGCCCTGGAGCACGGCGACGTCTCGTCCTCGCGGCCGCCGGGCTCCTCCGCCGCCCGGTCCTCGGCGTCGCTGTGCCACTCCCACTCACTCCTCCCCCCCCACACGGCCCCCCAGCCCCTGTCGCTAGTGACCAAGTCTATAGAATAGTCCCCGCCCCCTCTCCCCCCCTCTTCCCTTTCCTGGCCCCGCCCCCTGCTACCGTTCACCTGCCGTCAGCTCTTCTCTTTACGTTTCTGTGCCGTCAGGCTTTGAAAATTAACTCTTTTGTGTTCTTAAAGTTCATTGGTCAATATTTGACCCTTCGTTATCAAAACGATCTAATTATCAAGTCAAACGATCAGCTGTAGGATAGCTTTGTGAATCTGCCAAAATTTGTATGAATTTCCTTTTTGTCTGTTTTTGTAGCGTCAAACAGGATAATTTCTAGTGACGCCACATGTTTGAGGCGGAGATAAAAGTGGGCGGTCCCATCTACAGGTGGGCGGTCCCATCTAAAGGTGGGCGGTCCTTCACTGACTTGGTTCTCCTTCTTTATTTGTATTAAATACGAGCTCGCGAACCAATCACCACTTCTCACCGGGGGGGGGGGGGCGTGGGGGCACGAGGCTGGCGGCGACTCCTCCCTGAGGAACAACTCTAATTGTGATGTTACTTGTTCTTGTTTAAATGTACAGAATAATGGGGAACGGATGGGGGTGGGGGGTTGGGATGGGGGGGGTAACTGTGTTAAATATGCATTCTTCCACTGCGTTGTCTTTTTTTTTTTTTGATGTTGTTGTTGTTTACCTTTGGGGGTGGAGTCAAGCGAGTCGGGTGGGAGGAGGGACGAGGGAGGGGGCGGGTTTTGAGGGGGGGGGGTCGAGGGTCATTGAATTCAAATGTCACAACGCTAGGACCAGTAGTATTTATTGCTTTAGAGATTGCTTGTTGTATCTTGTACGTGTCTCTTTTTGACCTTTTTTTTTTCTTAATGCATTGTAAAATATTTTTTCTTAAGCTAAGCGACTTATATATGAACGATCCATTTTTACGATGAGGTTTTAAACGGTAAAATCTTTTGTTTTTTGGGGGGGGTTTCTTTCCTCGCTGAAAAAAACCTGGATTCCACTCGGTGTCGATCTCACGAACAGAAGTATGCACAACTTCATTTCAAGGAATTGCGTCTAAAAGCCATTTTTAGGAAAAAGAGGAAACCAAGACTTGAACAGGAAGCGGTGGCGACGGCGTCTTCAGTGGGTGGAAAACTTCTTTTTTATTGCTCAGTCGCTGACTGTCGATCCGTGTACAGATTTTCCGTGCCAAATTTTGTGATAATTTTCTCTGCCCCCTCCGACCACGCTGTAGGGATCTTTTTTATTTTATTTTAATTTTATTTTTTTTGCGTTGTTCGTTTTTTTTGTTTTTTTTTTGGTTGGTTTTTTTTTCATTTCCATACCATTCTTTGCTGTGACGTTACATAGATTGCTATGTATGTAGTATAAATGTTGCTATAACAAATGTGTTTGGTAGCAAATTGTCAAATATTAAAATTTAAACTTAATAAAAAGGCGGACATCATACTGTATAAACCCACAAGGGCCAAATTATGTATATCAGGAGGTTCATAAAAAAACTATTAAATACAAAAAAATACACAAACTGCCACTTTTAAGTACACTACTACATATAGGTAGATAGAAAAAATAAAAATAGGCATGTTGATGTTGCAAGAGGCTGTAAAAAAAAGCTACAAGAGAATCATCCACTTGGTGCCATCGTAGTTGACATGACGCGACTGTAATCTGTCGATTTCTTCTCTGGTTTATTAAGATGCTAATGATAAATAGTTTGAATGTTTCCTTAACGGCTGTGATGTTCCTGTTCTATTTTATGCTCTTATCTCTTCTGTTCGTTTGTTTTTTCCTGTTATTTTAAGTGGTTCCAAAACCATGTTTTTTTGTAATGAATAAATGTTTATGCTGTACAGTCTCTGTAGCATGCAGTTCTGTATTAATAAAAGCAACTTAGTATGTGCACGCCCTCGTCATGCTTTTATTCTGAAAACCCGCCGCCTGACAGGTGTGAGAAACGCCAAGAATTTTCATTTCAAATCAGTTATTGAAAGTGAATTCTGTTGAATCAGATGGAATTTAATTCAGTTAAATTGTTGAAAATTAAACAATTTAGTTCAGCTTTACTCATCTGATAGTAATCAATGATCGTGGCTCCAGCATTGGGATGAAACCTGGACCAATCAGCAAGCTTTCCAGAAACTTCCTGATTGGAAGTTTATGGAAATTTCAAAAAATTACATAAAACATGTCAATTATTTTTTAATTTCAAATCTCTGAAAAGGCCGTCTGCTGCACCTCAGAAATGTGTAGATAAATGTAGGTTTAACTAAATATACGTAACCCAGTAGCCCCCATCAGAGACAAGAATTAGAGAAATCTGTAACCATGGAGACGAATAAATAGGAATAAAAGTTTCACCACAAAAACCCGTCAGTTTTCTGGAGCAAAGTTTGGTTAAAAGTAAACATTTATTCATCAAACAGTTTGTTCCATGAATAAATGTTTAAAAAATGAAGTGGAATTTAAATTTTTTAAATATTTAACCGTTAACCTTCGTCCAGAACCGTTTTGATCTGGAAGGGAAGGAGGACCAACCCATTTTATTTTCTCTCCCTTCTCTATCCTTCGAGCGTCCTGATTGGTGGATGCTGTGGCGCTGGTGCTGCTTTGACATCAGAGGCGAAGCGTTCTCACCGCTGTGATGTCACCGCTGTGATGTCACCGCTGTGATGTCAGCGCTGTGATGTCACCGCTGTGATGTCACCGCTGTGATGTCACCGCTGACATCCCAGCGGTGTTGTTGGACCCGTGTTCTCCGGACCGGGCCTCCGTTTCCTCCGCGGCGCCGCCGAGCGATGGATGGATTCCAGTTGGAGCGTCACCCTGAAGCGCAGCCGTTGTTCCTGACGGGGACAGGATGTGATGTCGTCCAGCACAGCGAGGGGGGTGGGGGGGTGGTCTTTGTTCCCTTTGAATGCGGACAATGTGGCGTGTACACGCGTGTGTGTGGGTTATATCCTTGAACCTGCGGCGATGGAAAGCCTCCGACGGTTCTTTACATTTCAAGGAGAAAAGCCGGCGAGTAAAGAAATGATGTTTTTTTGATGTCGGCATGCGGCGGCGGAGGAAACGCCGGCGACCATCGCCGCAGGCGAGCGAGCAAATATGAAAACACAGAACGCGTGTGTTCCACAAACAGGTTTAGAGTGTCATTAAGAAGAGATGTGACCCCCGTGACCCCGATCGGGTCGCTGGAACGACCTCGGCATTCTCCCGCAGCTTCACGCCATCCTTTATGGCGTCCTGCGTGATGACATTGCACTCTTCACCCCAATTAGGATGAATTCACCGCTGAGAGGAAACACGGACGGAGGTTCGGATTCTTTGTGAGTTTCTGAAGCAGCTCGATCCGTTCCGACGTTCTCCGGGGAACAATTAACCGCCTCCGTCGCTCAGGAGGTCGAAAAGAAGCGTTCCTGGGATTTGATTCGCCGCCTCTCCCACCGAGCAGCCAATAAAATCACTAGCTTCAGGAAAAAACACTGGGAATATGTTTGGGAATCGGAACATGAGGCCGACGCCCATTAGGGGCGGGGCTTTGGATCCCTATACGGTCCTGATGCTTAAAGGTCAGGATGGAGGGGAGGTCACGCCAACACGTATCCCGTCATCACGCCTGGAATGCTGGGAAAAGAGTCCGGAAAACATGGAGGCGGAAATTTAACAAATTCAGACACAAAAACTGGAATAATCTCGTTTTAAGGAATAAAGTGTCAATATTCACTTCCACCAAATATTAGCAGGAAGTTTGAGCTTCTCTGCCTCCTATTGGTCGACGCAAGTCAGGTGGAGGATGTGAAAGAGGAAGGATTTCTAATCAAACATCAATATATTGATTAAAAAAGCTGATCAGTAAATATTAAAGCCGACCTGCAGCTACAGGTTCAACATGTTACTTTTATTTTGGAATGCCTGCATCCAGTTGAGGCAGGAGCCTTCAAAGTAAAAGCATGTAGTTTTAGGAGTTAGCGGTTAGCTTGTGATGCTAAGTGAATGTGCAGCGTGTCGTCACTCCTTCCAGCAATGAGGACGACTTTAATCAGAAGGATTCTGGATCCGTTCAGGCCAGACTGTGAATGTCACTACAATGGTTTGGGGGGGGGGGGGGGGGGGGGGCAATGAAAGCGGGCGACGGGGGAATCCGGGGCGGCGCCATCAGACGGCGGGTTCTGGCCGGAGTCCGACTGTTTTTAGGTCGAGTTTCTGCAGTTAAAACCAACGAGATGGAACGGAATGATCGGCGGCGAGCCGAAGGACGCCACGGCGAGGGCGGGGTCAAAGGTGACACGGATCCAAACCTAGAGGCAACTTTTGAGTGACATCATTCATTAGCAGAAGAGTTGATGAATGCTAACATTTAGCGTCCGTTGCTAATCACATCTGAGACGGATGAACTGAACTGAACCTAAAGCGCTGCACGCCGGGACGGGAGCACACACACACACACACACACACACACACACACACACACACACACACACACACAGGTGTTCAGTGTGTGCTGTCACCTCCTCAGCACTACTGCCCCGCTCCCTAATGATGGCGCTGAGCAGTGAGCTAACTACCCTCACAGTGGAGCGAGCCCCCAGGCTAGTGCCACATCCCTCCATCAAGGCCCGCCTTCATCCCGCTTTACACTGGGCCTCTCCAAAGACACACACACACACACACACACACACACACACACACACACACACACACACACACACACACACACACACACACACACACACACAGCCAATGACAAATAATTCATATTATGGTCTGCCTGAAACTTGGCCACCCGGCCTCATTACGAGCCGGCTGTAAGCGTGTGACACGCGTTCACACGGGAACACGCGTGTTTTTGAAGTGACACCTCCCTGGGGGGGGGGGTCAGGAATAAATAACGGATAAAAACAGGTTGTTGTTGTTCACCTTCACGGATCTCAAGGTGAGGCGCCGCTCGCCGCACATCAATGACGGATCCGTCTCGTGTTTTGATGCGGGGGGCGGGGCATTAATGAACTCAGACACGCCCACTCTGACACCCTTGCTAACGCCCGCCATGACGCCTCCCTCGCCGTCGTGGCGTCCACTATCCGACGGGGAGTTAATTTCCGTCTGATGTGTTCCGTGTTTGTGCGAACGCCGGCGAGTCGTACCCGTGTGGGCGGTTTTTTTTTATTTATTCTGAGAGCCAATCAGGCGCTTCAGAGGCGGCGCGCTGCCGGCGAGCCCACCGGGCATGTGGCTCCACGCTCTCTGTCCTGGGGGCGAGACCGCCGCGGCTCCGACTGAGCTCTGACTTTCCCGGGCATCAACCAGAGGAAGAAGAAACTTTCTCTGCAAAGTGACGGGGCATGAAGGCGGGGGGGGGTTTATCCGGGGGGGTCAAAGGGCTTCCACCTCCAGCGAGCTCCACAAACACCAGTTCAGCAGAAACGCTTCAGAGGCAGACAGACCAGGTTACCACGACGACCAAAGGAAGACAGGAGGCGGACCCCCCCAAACATGAGGGGAGATGGAAGACGACCCCCGCTATGATGGGTTCTGTGTCCCACCCACCCCCCCCCCCAGCTGATATCAGCAGCGATAGCAGAACGCGTTCCAGCCGCCGCTGATGAGGTCCAGATGGACGTCAGCGCCACCGGTGGTCAACAAGGGGTTAAACCCAGACACGCCCCCCCAGGGGTGGGGGGAGGGGAAGGTTCCAGAGTCTTCTCCAAATGCTGCTCGACCAATCCCGCGAGGAAGAGCAGGAGGAGGAGCCGGCCCCCAAACACCTGACTCCCCCTGACAACCAATCACAAGAGTGTACAGGTGTGAGCGCGCCTCAGACGTCACGTGACGTCCACGCCCAATTTGAGGTCTCGTGACTTCCTGGTTTCCGGTTTGTCCTGCTGTTTGCTTACCAAAACCAGGAAGTAAGATCTGACCAATGAGACGACCGGTTTCCTCCCAGCTGACGTGTTTCCGCCCTGGTTATTCGTCATCTCCGTTAGCGACGGCGGCGGCGGCGGCGGGTTGCAAAACATCCGACAGGTAAAATCATGTCACACCTTCTCCAACTCCTTCAGTCCAACGTGATGCTAACGCGGTGATGCTAACACGGTGATGCTAATGCGGCGCGGCGGCGTCGACACAATTACGGCGGCGAGGATGTGCCGCGAGCGCCGGATGTGAGACAGGAGAGGCGTTTCAGAGCAGATTAGCGCCGACGCCTCGCCGCGTGTCGGCGTGCAGGGATCACACTGAGCCGGCGCCGGCGCGTGGGAGGCCTTCTGTCGTTTTGTTCCACTCAAAGCGGGAGAAGGAAAACCAGCGGCGGGTGACACCCCGCCGCCTGCGCCGGATCAAACCCACACTAATAAGCCCTGATGCTCAAATCAACGACGAGGCCCGTCGGTGAACGACGACTTCCTGTGAGGCGCTGAGGCGGGGCGGGGGGGTTTGGGTGGGAGGCGGAGCGACAAACCGGAGCTCGCCGGGCCTCTATCACCCATAATCCTCCATTGTTCCCTGAAGAGCCTCGTTGAGATTAATTTGGTTGGTCAACAGTCAATAACGTTTCCCCGGAGACGAGGTTAGCCTCCATCGCGCCGCGGTTAGCGCTCAGACACGCCCCCCCACTCACAGCCTCTCCACCAGAGACGAGCGTATCGACCAATTACTGACTAATGTCTCCATGCCCCCCCCCAGGCAGAGCCCCTCCTCCTCAAATGTCAGATAAGTGTCTGGAAATTAAATTGTTTACGTTTCAGCAAAAACGAGATTACAATGGATTATCAGCTTTATGACGTCATTCTAGATGTGAAGCATTTTGGCACAGATGAAAGAGATTAGAGTGGATTAGATTAGATTGGTAATCTCGTCTCTGTGTCAGGAACACGGTTGTCATCCTGCTTTGACATCCTGCTGCTGTCGGCGCTTCTCGCCGCTCGCCGCCGCTCGCATGAGGCAACCCGATAAACGAGCCGACCGCTCGTGGCGTCCGGCGCGTCTCGGCTCCTCCCCCCCGGGGGCCCGTCTGGCGACACGCTGAGGCAACCGCCTGCAAACCCGCTGCAACTCCCGGGAACAGATTTGGGACAAACGTCTTCGCCGCCTGTCGCCACAAACCGGCGGCGGCGGCGTTAGCGGGTATTAAATTAGCCGCCGGGGTGAATTCCATTACGTCTCGTTTAGCGTTTAGCCGCTAATCAAAGGGATGATTGACAGCTAACTCCTGCACAATAATCCCTCCCCATCCCAGATTAAAGCCGAGCTGAAACACGTCGGCGTTTCAAAGCGATCTCTCGTCGTTTCACCTGAGCGTTTCGACGCCGCCGAGGAAAAAGAAAGGCTTCTCTCTCCAGTCGGCGCCGCGGATCTATCGACACCTTCTCCGACTGCCGCCCCCTCCGAGAGGGAAACTACGAGCCCCCCGAACGTTTGGCAGTGCCGAGGCGAGCATAGCGAGGCGCTCAGGAGCCATTTTGTGGGAGCGAGCGCTAACGGTTTGGCGCCGAGCGAAGAGGCGGCGCCGTTGAAGAGAGAGAAGGGGGCTCAACCCCTCCACTTCAAAGACCCCCCCTCCAGCGGTGTCTTGTGATATTTATTTATTGAGATGATTTTGCCAGAAACCCAGTGGCCTGGCGGTGCCCCCCCCACTCTTTGATATGTTGCTTGGTTCTTAGCTGGCCGTCCTCAGAGAGGGAGGGGTCGCGGGGTCAGCCAAAGAGCCCCCCAGAGGAAAAAGCATGGCTCATAGAGCCCACCTGAAACACCACACACCTACCGTCTACACACACACACACCAGATGAGGCAGGGGGCGGTGCCGGTGGGCGGGGGCGGGGGCGGGGGCGCGGCCATTGATTACCATTAAAGGGGTAATGATTTGTTTCCCCCCACGTTCGGAGGAACGGCGCTCGCATCCGGATGAATAGATTAACTCCTTGAAGTCATTACTGGGTGTCCCGCTGCCCCCCCACCCCAACCCCAACCCCACCCCCATCCAGATGAAGCTAACGTTAGCACTGACGATTGTTAGCGCCATGCAGTGTAAAAACACCTGGGGGGGGGGGGCTGGTGTTTGTAGGCCAGATGAATTTCAAGCAGTTGGGGGTCCGCGAGGACCTCACCCCCCATCCCACCCCCCGCCCACTTTGCTACTGAGGAATCTGTTCTACAACGTAAGAGATGACATCATAGACAGGAAACGCCAATTCAGTAAACAAAGTGTTGAGACTCGAGACTCGTCTGTTTGACCTGAACTTGGGATTGGGGTCTAGACTTGATTGATTGGGTCTAGACTTGATTGATTGGGGTCTAGACTTGATTGATTGGGTCTAGACTTGATTGATTGGGGTCTAGACTTGATTGATTGGGGTCTAGACTTGATTGATTGGGTCTAGACTTGATTGATTGGGGTCTAGACTTGATTGATTGGGTCTAGACTTGATTGATTGGGTCTAGACTTGATTGATTGGGGTCTAGACTTGATTGATTGGGTTCTAGACTTGATTGATTGGGGTCTAGACTTGATTAATTTGGTCTAGACTTGATTGATTGGGGTCTGCACTTTCCTGATGAGACTTGGGACTTGACAGTCTTGACTTCACACTCCTGGACTTGATTCAGGACTTTGATGTCAAGTCGTTCGTCTTGACTTGAAACTCGTTTCTTTGTACTTGAGACTTGGACCTTCACTTGGGACTTGCCTGGGGACCTTCTGAGTCTTGACTTGGAAAGTGAGACTCGCTTGTTTGACTTTGTTTGAACCTATATTAGGACTCCATTTAGGACTTGGGACTTGTCTGCATTGACACTCTTTGACTTGATAGATTGAGGATCTGCCTCTTGACTTGAACTTAAATCAGGACTTGGGATATTTCCTGACTTGGTCTTGATTGGAGTCTAGACTTTCCTCATTGGACTTGGGACTTAAGAGTCTTGATTTGGCATTTTGGGACTTGATTTTGGGACTTGATGTCAAGTTCTAAATCTTGTCTTAAACTTGATTGAAAACTTGTCTCCTTGTACTTGAGACTTGGACTTCACTTGGGACTTGTAAGTCTGGACATGGAAAGTTAGACTCACTCGTTAAACTTGAAGTTATTAGGACTCCATTTGGTACTCGGGACTTGTCTGCTTTGACTCCCTTTGACATGTTTTTGACTTGGGACTTGATTGGGGACTTGTCAGTCTTGACTGACTTGAGATCTGGGACTTGTTTAGCGTACATGCTAACTGCTAGCTGTCGTGGCCGACAACACGTTCAAAACAACGACACGGTGGCGGCGGCGGCCGTGGATGAACCCGCGGGCAGGTTGATGTTTTTATCATTTATTCAGGTCATCCAAACCGTCCACTGGGCATTCAGGGAGGGGGCGGGGCTGTAATTCCCGCCCTGGGGGGGGGCGTGACAGCCCCCTAACATAACGCATTGTCAAATAAGTCTTAATCCGGCGCCGCTGACACGACAGCCGCGTTCTCAATATTCAGATTTGTTGTGGCTCATAAACCCAGCCGCCCCCGCCTGCCATCCCATCAGCCCATCAATCAAGACGTCACCCCCCCCCTCACCTGTCAGCCCATTTGAATAGGAGGGGGCGCCTGGATGGCTTCACAAAACGGCCCTCTGGGAGAACGCCGTGTTTACACGTGCAGGAATCTGGTGTGGGCCCCGCCCACCAATCAGACGCCGCCGTTCACACGTGAAACATGTGTGGCGGTTCCGTGTGATCAATGTGATGACATCATCGGCGCCGGGCTGATGATGATGGCGGCCCGTCGTCAATACGTCTCCATCCAGGAGCCGATAATTGAACCGAACCGTCGGAGCCATTTAGCAGAGTGATGGTCTGTGTGGGGGGGGTAAACAAACACAGCTCTGCTGGATCTGTCAGGCTGGACCCCCCCCAGATAAAGATGGATGATGGAATGGAGTGGGGGGGGGCGCCGAGGGAGCGGGACGGCCCGTAAAGAGCCGCGTCAACTCCTCTTCCTCCTCATGCATTAAATTCAAAGAAGCTGCTGCACAAAACTCCCCCTGATCAATGTAAGCTAAGGGGGGGGGGGTGTAGGGGCGTGGAGGTGTGGGGGGGGGCATTAGGGGGGCCTGGTTTGGCATACAAGATCAGCACAACGGCCAAATGATGTCATCCATCAGGACGGACACTGCAATTTACCATCTATTTCCTCATCAATCAAAGTTGAGTGTGTGTGTGTGTGTGTGTGTGTGTGTGTGTGTGTGTGTGTGTGTGTGTGTGTGTGTGTGTGTGTGTGTGTGTGTGTGTGTGTGTGTGTGTGTGTGTGTGTGTGTGTGTGTGTGTGTGTGTGTGTGTGTGTGTGTGTGTGTGTGTGTGTGTGTGTGTGTGTGTATGTTGTCTAGAGTCAGAGAGGCAGCAAACTTTTTTTTTTTACTGTTTGACTTACAAAAGACATTTTGTTTAAAACCAATTGTATTGATTAAATATTAATGAGTCAGACAAGCTCCGCCCCCACAGGAAGTGTCGTGGAAATGTGTTTTTTTTATAATTACAGAAAACGTTTTTTACATAAAAGCTGACAGTTGAACGTTAATCTCTCGGTGGTTGTTTTAACGTCATCTCGCAGACAGAACAACCAATCGGCTTCAGGAGAAACACGACCTGATTGGTGGAGAAGTGGATGACATCATCGGACCTGTGGGACTGATGTATTAAGGACTGGTCCCTGAAAATCAATAATCAATAATAATGATGATGGATGGATGGATGGATGGATGGATGGATGGATGGGGGGGCTGTTCAACAGCCTCATCACCATCCTCTTCATCGTTCTCCTCTTCATCGCTGACATCATGTTTGGATGTGATCTTCTCTGGGACTGCAGAGGATCACGTTCACCTCATTATTAACCCCCCCCCCCAACGACCTCTGCAGCCCCCACCCACCAGGCAGCAACATGTGCATCTCATTATGTAAGGACCCCCCCACACCCCCATTTCAGTACCGGTCCTCCTCTGCCGCTGTCTGGAGATCCTGGAGCAGATTTATGGGCCGGGTTGAGGGATCGGTCCTGGGGGGCTGGGATGCTTCGCTCAGCGTGACCGGGGGGGGGGGGGAGTTCAGGTCTAGTTCCCCCCAAAACCTCCTGGACCCCCATTTATTCTAACGCCCAGAGCTTTTAGTGTCACATTAACTGGTTTCAAAACGAAGTTAGACCAGGTGGCCCAGTTCTGACCCGGTTCTGACCTGGTTCTGACCCAATTCTGACCTGGTTCTGATCATGTGGCCCAGTTCTGACCTGGTTCTGATCATGTGGCCCAGTTCTGACCTGGTTCTGTCAGTGGGACCCAGTTCTGACCCAGTTCTGATCAGGTGGCCCGGTTCTGACCGGGTCACCCAGGTCACTTCATGCAGTCATTGATACTATAATCAGTGGTTATGAGTCTTCTCACAGCTCCAGGACCAGGAGCTCCTCCTGTGCCCATGACGGGGCGTCCCGACGACTTAACACCCTTCATCCTCTAAACAACAACATAAATGCCTCTGATTGGACGACGGCTCCGACACGCCCGGCGCCGGAGCCAAACAGACGAGATCCGAGACAGAAGGACCGAAGGCCGGATCCACAAAAGAATAAATATGCAAAAAGAACAAAAAAGTACAGGCAGCGTACAAAACACACACACACACACACACACACACACACACACACACACACACACACACACACACACACACACACACACACACACACACGCACACACACACACACACACACTCTCTTTGTCATGCGGTTGGCTTCCACTCGGGCTGGGAGATGTTCTAAGACCTCGTCTTACTTTGTGCCGGCGCTGCGATGCCCTGGTGGGTGTGCGTTTAAGTTTCCCCATCTGCTTCTGTTCACACTATCTTGCTCCGGGGCAGGCACCTTGTTTAAAACACACACACACACACACACACACACACACACACACACACACACACACACACACACACACACACACACACACACACACATTTCATCTTTTTACGCTGATGACGCAGTTTTTACACTTGTGTAAAGCCCACACACACGCGGCGTAGCAGGGGTGGGTTTTTTTTATCTTTACCTCCCGTTTCTTTTCTCGACAGAACAGCCGAAATCAAGAGGAAGCGGCGGCCCCTGGAGAGCGGGGGCCGCTAACTTCCTCTGAGCGGTGTGATCGCTGGCTGCTCATCCCGGGGGGGTTAAATCAGCGCCGGAGCTCAAAGGACGCCGGGGAGCAAACATCACTGAGAACGAGGGGCCGCGTTTGCGTCAGTTCTACCTTTATTTAAAATGCCCTCTCAATCAAATCTCCTTCTTCTGGGGGGGTGAAAGGGACTGGAGGGGGGGCGACAAGTGAAAGCTGTTGGATTGTTGGGGTTCATTAGGGGTTAAGGAGGTGAGGACGCCACTGATTTATAAATTAAATGGTTAGGATGTGAAAGGAAACACTCCCCAGAGAGCCCCGCCCTCGCCCCCCCTCGCCGCCTCTATAAAGAGCCGATTGAGCCGTCTGCTCCGTGGGGTCAGAGGTCAAACTCATCCTGTCAGGAACAGGCTGGTGGTGAGCCGCGGGGAGGTGGGGTCAGGGGGGGGTTTGACCTGTTGGTTGTCCTGGTGATGATGGACTGAAGAGAGGCGGGGGGGCGGGTGGGGGGGGGTGCAGAGAATCTGTGGCGAAACAAAACAAGCAGCGGGGCTCTGATTGGTCGATTTCTACTCAAAGACTTCACTTCATGTGATTTATCTGCAAATAAATGGGTGGAGTTAAAAATAACACCAGCTCAGGTGACTCTGAAGGAGCCAATCACGTAAAAGCATCCGATACAGAAAAACCTTTGATCGATTGTGAAATGTAATAAATATAACGAGCCGATGATGTCATCAAAAACCAGAACTGATGATGATGACGAGTTGATCGAGGATGAGCCCCAACACACCCGATCCTCGTCCAGACGCTCAGCGTGAGGACGGATGAGGACGCTGCTGAACAAACTAAACGCTGTCAGGAGACGACACTCAAATATACTCAACATGTACTTTGGTCTTTTCTTTGATTCTTTTCGCGGACCTACTGATTTATTATTATTATTTTAGGCTTTGAGGATAAAGGCTGACATTAATATTTGTTCCACTCATGCTAGCGCGTCTAGGTTAAATAAAGATATTAATTCCACCAAAATGGTTTAAACCTGTCCAGTTTTTTTATTTGTGCACAAACTCCAAACATTTGTATTTAATAAAAAACGTTTTTTTTTATAAAGTTCTGTAAATTATCCACCTCTTGTTCATTCATCCATTCATTCTGGTGGATTGAGTCTTAAAGGGGCCCACTGTACATATACATAGTGGTCCTCCCTAACCCGACCAACTAGAATCTGGTAAACAAACACTTCCTGCATCAATAGATATTTGGACTTTTAGGAAGTCATGGCTCTGAACGACTGGATTCCACCATAAAGCGCTAGAATAGGTATTGTTGACGTCAGACTTTGCACCCTGCTATTGGACAGAGTATTGGACGATACTGATTGGTGGACATGCTCAGGGGCGTGGACGATATGGACTGTTGACACGCCCAAGGGCGTGGCCATCCCCAAGTCGGACGTGAGGCAGCAGTCTGTTGGAATGGCGTCCATCACAGGGAGACATGATAGTTGTTCAGGTGTTGATTGTACAAATCAACACCAGCGTTTATTTTTAATCCCATCAATGAAGAACAGAACAGACCGTGGTTACATTTCATGTTTAATGTCTCTGTGCAGCTACATCTCCTGCTCGTTAGTTTGTGTGTGAACCACTTCACTCCAGCCTGTGTTAGCAACGAGGGTCAGTCCAGACGGGGCTTTGTCTGAGACTGGTCCTCATTCAGGATCACTCCCCACCATAGGGACCAAGGACCTGCACCCTGGACCAAGGACCAAGGACCTGCACCCTGGACCAAGGACCTGCACCCTGGACCAAGGACCAAGGACCTGCACCCTGGACCAAGGACCAAGGACCTGCACCCTGGACCAAGGACCTGTACCCTGGACCAAGGACCAAGGACCTGCACCCTGGACCAAGGACCTGCACCCTGGACCAAGGACCAAGGACCTGTACCCTGGACCAAGGACCAAGGACCTGCACCCTGGTTAAGGTAAGTCTGACCACATTTATCTTTAGCAGTTGTCTGTTAGCATGGGTGATCGAGTGCTATTTGGCTAATTAGGTGGTGCTGCTTTGTTTCGTGTGTGGCTCCAACGTGTGTGTGTTAAACCTACAGTACCTACTGTAGGTACAACGTGTGTGTGCTAAACCTATACAATGTTTTAATTAAATTGGTTAAATACACTAATTTTCTAAATATAGTTGTCTACAGGTGTTAGTGAATGCACATGTGTTGATAGTAGTTCAGTAAAAAAATAATAGTGTTGTATATTAGAATATTCCAGCAAGACAGTAAGTGAAGTGAAGACTTTAGTATAAAAATTTTTGAGACAGATTCATGTATGTCATGTATTGTTTTGGCTCCTTATGTCGTTACGTTTGGTGTACCCCTCTATAAGATCCACTTTCCAAAGGCTTTTGAAGGAACAATGCAGAGTCAAGACAGCCAACATTCTGTTAGTGTTGTAATATTTTAATATTTCAAACAAACATGTTTTGAAATTCTGTTGGTAATTGTTCACAACAAAACACAGTAAAAAGTAACCATACAAATAAATAAATTAGTAGCAAGTACCAGGATGTATTTTGAACACAATTGTTCTAAACAGAGAAATGAATCAAACCATATCAATAACAGTAAAGATCAATCTTTGTGTTTTATTGAACAGGTTTTGTAGCTGACATGTTGGACCTCATATGTGACAAAGTCTTGGTGGACCCCGTGCCATACACAACTGAGATGTTGTCCATTCCTCTCCCCGAGAATCTCTCTGCCCAGTATGAGTGTCCTGACAAGGAGGAGGTCATTGCCAGCTACATGACCAGGGTCAACCAAGACTCGGTCTAAATCCAGCGTAGTGGCCTTCGTCTTCAGGAAACTCCTGGCGTATGTGAAGGACCACACAGGGTGGAATGACGACCCGGATTCTGTGTCCTAAGTAGCCCCAGCACCAGCCAACAAAGGTGCGATAGGCCAGATGTCTGCACCGTCTACAGAAGGAGGACACAAAACTATTTATTTCACAATGTCTTCAATCCCAAGTATTACAACTTGTTGATCTCCTGACAGGATGGCTCTGTGTTCTCATTATTATTATTGGATGTATTGTTTTATGTAAATGTTTGTATATGTCAACATAAATGGATTGTGAATACCAAAAAGTGTTCAACATGTCTATTAATAAGACAAAAATCAAGGTGTCGCAGATACAATATATTAGACTTTGTTGTACCTATACTGTATATGTCATGTTACTGCATTAATGAAGGAATGCCTAATGAGGCACAATAAGACATAACTAGTTTTTATTCCGACATTTTTCAAAGAACGACTTACCGATGTATTGGTCTCAGACATGAAGGGCCACACTCGGCCCTCAGTATGTGACCGGCCATTTGTAGGGTGTACACGTTTAGGCACACAGGCTGGAACCCAGGATGTTGAGTCATGCACAGAACTTCATCAACCTCCTGCAGACGGCTCCTAACCTACAGTGGAAAACATGGTAAAGGTCATTTAAATTTACAGTTGTGAAAGTAGCCAAACAGAGACATAACTTTGTGGTTTAGCTGTGAGCTTATTACTTGTGTCTCCAAACAGATGTTTTCTGCTTCTGTTGGCATACATTCAGTGTCCACAGGGACACCTGTACAACAGGTGAAGACACCTCAAAATAGAGCAGATAAAGGCATGACTGCAGTATGGTTCCATCATTTCACCATTAACCTGGTGTGATTTTTGCAGAGGCGGGAGTAGAAGCTAAAGTAGCTACCGGACGATGCTAACGTCCTGTGATGACGTAGGTTACACAACAACACAACAGAACCAACTAAGTACCGTTCACACGGACTAACCAATCAGAAACGTCCTGCTGCAGCCGCACAGTCGGTGTTTCTTCAGGAGCTTCTGGGTCCGACTCAGGGTCATGAATGTACGCCGACACGATGGGTCCTCCAAACGCCATGATGATAACAAACGTAACGCCGGTCAGTGTCCCGTTAACCTAACGCTCTCCTTCAGAGGGGCGTGGCCCAGGTGAAGGAGGCGTGGACCAGCAGAGCTCATTAACATACTACAGCCGGAGGCCTGAAACGAAGCGTTTTGTGAGGAGCTCAGATGAGGGATTTTGAAAAGCTGATATTTAGGACCACAGATCACTTTAGGTCAAAATATTTGGAATACAGTCTAGTTGGACATCTGGGAGCTGAATGACAGTAAGTTAAAAATACAGAACATGGGACCTTTAAAAACACAGTTTGTACAAAAACTCAGAAGCTTTCATAGTCTTCTATACAGCATTAATTGCATTAAAAGTTTTTTTTCATGTCTCTAAAATGAATATTTGTTCCACGCCTGCTCCTGTTTCCAGGACCTGCGGTGACGTCAGAGACCGGAGACAAACTCAAGAATCAAAAACTGCAGCAAAGCAGGATTTTGATCGTTTTTTGTTCACAACATGTTGTGATTTTTACTTTTTGCACCTGAGTGTTTATTTCACACTAAAGGCATGAGGTTAAGATGCTAATTCTAATAACGTAGTTTTGTTTTCTGGGAGCGCCGCCGCCTCCAGAGACACGCAGTGCCGCTGGATCGAGCCTTTAACCAGAGCATCGTGATGACGTCACTCCGGGAACGAACATTCCCGAGTTTAGCCGAGCCGAGAGGTGACTCGGTGTGTCACCAAGTTTGGCTCCGCTGAAACAAGCCGCGATGACGCTGGTTCCGTTCGCTGACGTCACCGGAAATCAAAAGCAGGTGGATTTCCGGCTTCAGCGCGGGTTGGAGTTTAGCGAACCGGAGAAAATGGACCGGAAGCGTCTTGGAAACCAGGAAATACCTGGAAAAACACGCCGGGAGATTTAACGTGGAGCGGCTTTTAAAGTGGCTAACCGGTAGCTAACAGTTCACAGGTGGCTAACGGGTAGCTAACCGGTAGCTAACAGTTCACAGGTGGCTAACGGGTAGCTAACAGTTCACAGGTGGCTAACGGGTAGCTAACGGGTAGCTAACGGGTAGCTAACGGGTAGCTAACAGTTCACAGGTGGCTAACGGGTAGCTACAGCTAACAGGTGGCTAACGGGTAGCTAACAGTTCACATGTGGCTAACGGGTAGCTAACAGTTCACAGGTGGCTAACGGGTAGCTAACGGGTAGCTAACAGTTCACAGGTGGGAAACAGCTGACAGGTAGCAGCGGGTTAGCCACTCTCTGCTAGCGTCTGTCTTAAATCCGGTGACTTCCGTCTCTTTAGTCTCCGCTTTGGGGACTTAAATGAGACATTTTTGGTGGATGGTTCTAAAAGCTGAAGCCAGTGGACAGAAGTTCTGCGTTTGTTTGGGTCTTCAGGGATTCGAAGAACTTTTTTTTTTGCAGTGGTTACACAATCAATGGATTCACTGATCGATTCATTGATTGATGATCATGTTTGTTGCAGCCTGACCGCCTCGATGGAGGTCTGCCAGACGGACAGCTCAGCTTCCCAACCGGAACAAGATGCCTCAGCTACACAAGCTCCTCCCCCCTGCGCCACAGAAGCTCCTCCCACCACCACCAGCAGCTTCAGGACACAGACTCGATGACCGATTTTTTTTTTAATACATATTCGACTAGAACTTTTTCTTTTTCTGCATATCAAAAAATATTAATAAAATTCTGTTCATCAATACTTTGATTCAGTTGTTTTATCACTTTACAGGTTATTGTTCCCAAAAACTTCATCCTACGACTTACCGTCACCATATAGGCGGCGGCTATAGCGACAGTTGTTTCTTCCAACATTCTTAACTTTACGTGCAGGATAAGAGTATCCTGTGTACTAAGGTAATTTAGGCTACTAGTAGACTTGGGTATGTCTGGTTCATGATAGCGGTAAAATATCATGCGTTTACAGTGTGAGGCTCCATAACCCCACCTTTCAATACCTCCAGAGGGCCAGGAGGGGACAAGGCCCCCTCCGGCCTCATTTCCGTGAGACACAGCTTTGATCCAGAACCTGCAGCGAGTACGGGTTGGGTTCATCGTGGGAACTTACCCACCATGCCACGGGTTCCTTCACATTCAGACCTTTTCTCCGCGCGTATTTGTCTTCGTCATTCAGGAAACAGCCTGAAAAATGATGCGTGGAGTGGGACTTGAACCTATAATGTCTGCACACCTGCTCAGCACCTTATCAGACTGAGCTATCTGAATCCACACAGAGAAGGAGGTTGGATGTTGTATTTATTTTTCACAACACTCTGGAGAAAATCTAAAGGCAGAAGCTGGGATTTGAACCCATGACCTCAGATCTCTGAGTTCCTCCTCTCATCTCTCTGAGCTAAAGCTTCAGCTGCTTTGATACGGTTTGGAACTTGTATTTATGGGGTTCACGGGTGGAGGAAACACGACCAAAATGTTTTTGTAGAAGCATCTCCACACTCAAACAGCCTGGGTGTGTCCTCTTATCCTACTTCCTATATATGATCAATTTAACCCAACTATGCGCATGTTTTTAGAACCACCAGACACGTGGAGAACATGCAAACTCCTCACAGAGAGGCCCTCAGCGGGGTTTGAACCCCAGACCTCCTGGCTGTGAGGCGACAGCGTTACCGCTGCGCCACCGTGCTGCTCTGGTGAGAGGACGAGGAGAACTTCAAGAACAATTCACACATCCAAGATCTTCTGAAATCCAAAACCTTCTTACCACCTGCACTATTTGACTTGTGTCCAGCCATGAGGATGAACCAGAACATCATGACATCAAGACTCTTCTTCATCCTCACTGTGAAGGAAGAAATGGAACGCATCCCAAAGTTACCACAGGTGGGGAAGCACGACCACAATGTTTATGTAACCAGGTTGAGAACCAATTCCCGAGTCCGAACCCGAACACTAACCCTTACCCCAATCCGAACCCTAACCCCTAACCCCAGATGAACCCAAACCTTAACCCTAGCCTAACCTCTAAACCATGGGCTAACCCCATCCCTCACCCCAACTATATCTACCTATGATGCCAGTCTTCTTAGCATTAGCCAAATGATTTTCAACAGAACAAAAATATTCTTCATTGTACGGGGGGAGCTGAGCTCCAATGGCAACTATGGGGCTTGAACCTCAATCTGAGAACGATGGGCCATCTCACTTCCCACTGCGCTACCAGCCTCCTGCATATGCTGGGATGTCCTCTGGCTTATGACATGTTTAGCAATACTGTTGTACTGCTAAAAGTAATCAGACAGGGCGTTGGTTTTCTAGTAATGCTGACCCCCTGGGCTGGGATTTGAAGGGTTAAGGACAGGGATACAGTTAGGATTGGGTTAGGATTGGGTTGTCGGGTTGGGTTTGTTTGTGTTTGGGGTTAGGATTTGCGTTAAAGATGGTATAAGGATTTGGATTAGTGTTGGGTTAGTGCTGGATAAATAAAAAAAGCAAGACTTCAGGACCAATCAGGAGTCCTCTTTGACTTCCAGGAACCTGGAAGCAGATGTTTGAGCAAATAGGCGTGTGGTCCACAGGTCCCATTCAGACCATGGACCTGGATTCTCCTGGCTGGAGATCTTCTGTTTGTGCCGTGAGATGAACTGGACTTGTTTCCAACCAGGTTCAGGCTGACCTGAGGTTCTGCCGGTCAGACGGCGGCGCCGACACGTCTGACCGCACACCGGCGTTCACGTTGCATCAGACAAACAATTATTTCCCCTTTTGAACGCTACGCCTTCACACGCTCAGTTTTCATGTTCCTCAGAAGACCTCGCCCGGTTCCTCGTGTCTGACGGCCAATCAGACGTAGAGCAACCCCCCCCCCAGCTTGTTGTTTGCTTTATGTTTGTTTATCTGTTTGCCTTTACGTATTCATCTCCACCATTTGGGCGCTGCTTTGCCGCCTCTTGATATTTGTCAATATGGGCTTGACCTCAACAGGCCGCGCTTCCCTCTGAAGCGGGCGCCGGCGCCGGCCTTGAAAACAGACCTTTAAATTAAACGAGGGAGAACACAGATTGTTGTATAATTCATCCGGACCCCCCGCCGAGGATCCTCCGTGCAGTCGTGTTACCGTCTAGATTAGAATTTCCTTTTGTTGCCGCCTGTTTGTGGAACACACAAGGCCCGGTAAATTACCTCTTTAAACATTCATTTGCCTTAACCAAGAGGAAGAGGAGAAGGAGCGACGGAGGAGGAGGAGGAGGAAGAGGGGGGTAGAAGAAGAAACCTCTTGATTTCACATACAATGAATAAGTTAATAAAAAGACTCCTTCCCTCTCCTGCGCACGCCGTTTTTTTTTTCCTTCTTCTTCCTCTCCACACTTGAAATCATCCTTACCAAATCAAAAAATAAAAAAAAGTCAGAGAGGAAGGGTAAGGGAGGCGGGAGGAAGAACGAAGGGAGAACTAGAGTGAGACGAAGAATGTCTGCGTGTGCAGAAGTACAACAACAAGAAGAAAGAGGAAGAGGAAGAGGAAGCCGATTGGAGGGGAGAGAGAGGAGCTCCTGGAATGATGCGCCTCCTCGTCCCCGCTTGCGTATCCCAAAATACCTGGTGCTGGAAATGTGAACGCCAGGCGCACGACGGACGCCGTTCCCCAGAGAGGTTCCGCTGGTATCATTAGCGAGGGAAACGGCGGGCTCAAGCGGCGTACAAACTTCAGCAAAACGTCAAGCCGGAGAAATGTGCGGCTTTTTTCTTTCCTTCTTCGCTCTCCCTCTCTCTTTTTTTTTTCCTCCCTTTGTGTCGCGCCTCAGATGCGACGCCAGTCTTCTACCAAATTAATATTGCTCAAAATAAAAGCCAGGACAACTTTAAACTAGAAATGGGAAGAAAAAGGGGCAACGGGGCGGAGAGAGAGTTTCCCGCTCACCTCGTTTTGAGGTCTGCGGTTTTCGTTTCGGAACGGAACTGATGAGGTCGTCACTTCTGAATGCCGAATGAGGGAACGCGTCGGCGCCGGCGGAGGGACATTTACATACAAAGCAGAAAAATCCTCCTCGACCCGGCAAAACAACAAAAAAAATAAATTAAAAAAAGCTGGCATCACGTTTTCGGACGGTTCTGCCATTTCGGGAACAAGCGGCTCGCTAAGTACGAACTTATCTGAGGAATGAAAGTCTTTTCTGACACATCCAGAACAGTCGAGTCGTTTCCAATCGCCTGACGGCTCGCTTCACGCCGAGCCGTCAGGACGGGGGGGCGCCACCGCCTAATCAGGCGGGACGGCGAGCGCCCTTTGACAACTGGTTGGCAAGCGAAAGCCAAAAACCGTCTTTTTCTAGTCTGTCACAGACGTAATTACAAGTTAGATCTGAATCAGCAAACAGACGCCGCCTGACCAGCTGATGGCGGCGGCGCCCGCTAGCAGTGCCGCGGAACAAACGCGGGATCCGTGCGAGCGCTCCGGAACGGACCCTGTTATCACGCAAGACCTCACAAGACCGGAATACGTTGTAATGACGACTCCGGTGAGAGGATAAACACACGAAACACAACGTGTATTTTCACCGCCACGGCCTCTCGATGAGGAGAGGATCCCTCCGTCCGCCGGATTGTTCCGCAAACCAACAATTAGCTCCTTATTCTAATTGGCTCGTTTCAACGAGGATCGCTGGGCCTCCGAACACGAACAGAAGTACCGAGTGACGCTAAACTCAGAGCGTCGTGAAACAGTCCAGGTTCACGCAGTGAAATGACGTATGACGTCAACAACAGATCAAACTTCTGGAATCACCTGTCGTCTAGAGTCCAGGTACACCTTCCTTCGACAGGATGAAACCTTCAGCGCTTTAATCTTCGAGGCTACGACAGAAATCGCACCTTAAACAACGAAGTGAATCACGTGATTGGATCAACGTCGCATCTCTGAGCCTCCGGAGTCTTCATTTGTACCGAGTTATGTTTCTGGTTTTCGGTTGTTATTTTAAACGGGACTCGATCTTCTCCTGTGTTTTAGGAGAACGCTGCAAACAGAGATGTTTGACTCAACCAGGTCCTGGTGTCCTGATGGCTTCCAGGGATTCATTCCTTCTCCTCGTGATCAAACGTGTGATCTGAGGGAGATAAAAACCAACACAAACAAACGGAAGATTTTGTTTATTTGAATCTAAATTTGGGTTTTGTGAGTCACGTCTGCCAGGTCGGACATGTTGGGTTGCTTTGTGTGCTAACAGGATTAGACCAGAACTGCTCTGAGCAGAACAGACTGACGTCAAGACCCCCTTAAAGTTTGGTGAGGATCCAGATGGAGATTTAGATCTTTTTCTCAGGAAATGATTTCTAAACTCCACGTGTGAACGCAACGAAGAGGGTGGATCCCAAACCAAAGGATTAGAGAACAGCTAGAACGAGCTGGTAGGAGTTAGCAGTTGGTAGGAGTTAGCAGTTGGTAGGCGTTAGCAGCTAAACCAAAGAAGTTTATTTGGAAGATCTTTCTCATCTGATCAGAGGACGAGGTCATGAAGCAAAGAGATCAACGAGTCATTCGTTCAGCGTTCTGCTTCCTGTTCTGTGAGAACGTCGGGTTCTTCCTTTCCTGAACCGACTCCACTGAACCTTTCTAGGTTTTGACATGATGAACCTGAGCTAATTAAACCGACTCTCCAATCAATAATTACAAATAAGTCTGACAGACAGTAAAGGAATCCATAACGACCAGAGTTCAAAGGTCGCTCCTCATTTTCAAACTGTGCTACATCATCCTGTGTTAAAAAAAAAAAAAAGGAAGCTAGCCATTGATAGCAGCTCAGGAGCAGCTAATGTGCTGATAATGCATTACATTTGAAGGTTTCAGTGCTTTGAAACTCCAGAGGGACGAGGTGTGGGAATCCAATCCATTAGATAAAGCCACAGTAATAGGTATCCCATATCAAAGCATATAGTTTAAACTGCAGGGGCTCATTTCTGTTTATTGTTTTAAGTGGCGCTTTATGCACAGGAGGTGATATGAACACAACACAAACCCGTTGAGCGGCGCCGGGCGCCGCGTGACATCAAATGTGTCCATTAAGCCACCTCTTGACAAGCCAAGGTGATTCATCTCGTCTCCGGATGAGACGCAGGATGTTCCCGCTCCAGATAGATGTAATCCCACCAACAAACCAATCGCAACACTTCACTTAGAAGTGATTTTTCAAAGTGACTCCTTCTTTCAAACTGTTCCCAAAAAATTCTACTTCCCGTCTCAAGAATAATAATAATAATTTTTAAAAAAAAGGAATAAAAGAAAGGAAACAAACACAAAAAAAATCCTAAAAGACAAAACCTAATTTCTTCCCTTCAGATGGACGGACAGTAAACTGTTGCGAGCGATTCTCTTTATGTGTGTTAAAAATAAAAAGTTAACCGTCACGCGCTGACAGCTCACCAGATTTCCCCAAGCCTGGCGGCTAAACCCGCCGCCATTGTGAAAAACAAGGAGAGGCCCCCGAATCAAAGTCTCCCTTCAGCTCAATCACTCTGGCTCCGCTCTCAAACACTAATAATCACTTTCCTCCCTTCCTTTCTTCTCCCTTGTGTGAAACATCGCATTGCCTTTGATTGGGCTGTTTAAATTATTAGCACACCACCTCGGTGGAGACGGCTGGCAGTGGCGCCGGGGAGAAGGGGGAGCCCCCCGCTGAGAGCGCCGAGATGCTCGGCGTGGAGACGAGGCTCGGACCCTCTGTCACATCACAAGGAGACGGCGTCCAATAAACAGCGGCGACGGCCACGTCGTTCCTACAAGCTTTCGCTTAGTATTTGTTCCCTGGAGGCTTGTTTCATGATGGGGGTGGGGGGGTGGGGTTTGTTCTGATGGGGAGGATGTCACCTCCATGCAGGTTTTGTTTTGTCGCCCGGTTACCGGCGCGATGCAAATTCAGGCGTTACATCTCCGAACGGAGGATGTGTGGATCAAAAAAGCGGCGTTGGCGTTCTTCTTCGTGAGGATCGGACCTCCGGGCGTTTTCGTCCAAACGGCGATGCGTTTCTGTCGTTGTTCAGGAGCAGAAACTTGACCCTTGACCCTAATCAGGAACTGTTGCTGCCTCCAAAATAAAATCACTTCCTGGACTTTGACTCGGGTCGTAAACGAATCGAACGGCGACGCTTTGAAGGGTCGATCGTCGCCGAGTTGGTTTGTCTTCGGTCGCTGGGCGTCCAATCAGCAGCAAGACAACGACGACCAAATGTTTTCTCGTGTTCCTGCTTTGATTCGATTCCTGATTGGTTCGATTTTCCACACCTGGAGGCGACACGCGGGTTCAGACCCGAGTCCAGGATTCCAACATGTTCCATCAGCCTGAGAGGAAACAGAGTTTATTATCATTATTATAAAGTATTCACATATTAAAGCCACTTATTTGGTTTATTTTACCATCAAAACAATTAAAACTGTAAAAAATATGGATCATCTTCCCCTTTATGAATAAAAACAGCA
This sequence comes from Antennarius striatus, assembly GCF_040054535.1. NCBI lineage: Eukaryota > Metazoa > Chordata > Actinopteri > Lophiiformes > Antennariidae > Antennarius > Antennarius striatus. The sequence continues at coordinate 16,949,667 of NC_090796.1, read as the reverse complement.
TATTGTAATATTTTCTCTTTTCAGAGTGTCTCAAAAATCAATAGTAATAAATAAATAAATAAATACTCAATCCCGAGTTATTGATGATAAAGTTCATAATATTCCTTTCTTTATTTCTTCATGCGTTTTCTTAAACTTTTAAACCGAATTGAACTCTGAAGCGACTCCTGAGTCCTGCCATCACAAATCAAAGCAGAACGATATAAAATAAAAATCTACAAATGAATATATTTGCATGCAGCGCTGAATGAACTTGTTAATGTCACAATGCCGGCTGCACCTGAGCAATTTAATGAATTTTAATTGTGAATTATTGCATTTAATTCTCCACATTCTGCAGACTGGAAATGAAAATCTGAGACATGCATCCCAACTGTGATGTTTCACAGGATTCTGCTTGAAGGTTTTGTTTTATATCTATGATTCTAACGCCTGACATGATGTCAGGATGAAGTGTTCGTGTGACCGTGAACCCGATCCGCTCTATCTGCCGGTAACTTCACACATTTACCGGGGCTCGTCGGTGCAGGAGCCTCCCTCTACCGGAGCCGTTCCTTGTGCTCTTCTGCCACCTGGTGGCCACCTGGGGGATCACATAGACAGAAACACCTCCAGAGGGGAGATGTTCATCAGTCCTCATCCTGCATCAAAATATCCTGATTGCATCTGAGGAGATGCTCTCCCATCAGCCTGGAAGGCAAAATAGAAAATAAGAAATAAAGAGAGAGAATCGTCTCAACTCTCGTCTTCACATCCCGTCTCTTCATGTCTCCCCGTGTCAGAGGTGTGACAGCTGATCGCGCTTTAATGACGAAGACAATTAACTTTCTCCTGGGTGCAAAAGAAGGAATAAGGGGTTTTGCATGGGGTGGGGGGGGGGGTGGGGGCTCTAAAAGACAGAAGAGGAAGTGTGTTTACCCACGTCATCATTAAAGTGACGGCCAACACTAGCCCACGGGCTCATCTGCATAATTGAATAGAGTTAAGAGTCCCACCAAAGCCTGCGGTTCCTCCCCGGTGGACTCTGGAGACTCGGCTGCTTCCTCCTGGTACAAACGTCATCATTAGACCTGCTTAGCCCGCCGCATAACAAAGACTTAGCTCATTACTGACAAAAATATCTTTACTGCTGCCCCCCCCCACCACCCCCATTCACTTTGCTCGATCCTCTTCTAATCTGTTTTGGCACAAATGACTTCAATTTCATGATGATAACAGGAGAGAAAAGAAGGGGAAACAGAGGCGAGCTCGGAGGAGGAAGGAATCGGTGACTCGGCCACAACGCCGTGTTGGGATGGAGGGATGGCGGAGGGGGGGGGGGGGGCACGCCGAAATAAAGGAATGGAGCAGCTTTCTTCCTGGCAATAATCCTGCCAACATCTGTCAGAGGCGGCGCTCGGCGTTGGAGGTGCAGCTCTGTGGCGGCGGAGCGTTCAGGAATACATATTCATGCTGTGTGAGAGCATGTACATCTGTGTCGGGACGCAGGGAGCATTCACACGCTATTTATGTTGTTATGTGTGCAGCCTCCTCATTTCCTGCACATTTTGAGTGTGTGTGTGTGTGTGTGTGTGTGTGTGTGTGTGTATGTGTGTGTGTGTGTGTGTGTGTGTGTGTGCCATTAGGATGAGCAGTGACAGCTGTAGCCTCTTCACCCTGCAGCCGTCCTCGCTGCCTCCAGAAATGTGCCTCCTGCTCGTCACCGTGACGCCCGGCCTCTCTCCTCCAGCGAGCATCAAAAAAAAAAAAAAACGCTGAATGGGACCGCGAGAAATATTTTACTCAAGTACAATCAGCGTAACTCAGGGCGAAGTGGCCGCCGCCTCGAGAAGACGCGCTTTAAGGCGAGCGACGCTTCTCAGAGGGGGATCATGGGAAGGAAAGGAGGTTGTGTTACCCTGAAAATATCCTCTCCAGCCCCAATGAGGGGGGAAATCAAATCACGAAATGAAAAGGAAGTGAGGTAAGCTCCCCGCCGATGAATGGACCGCCGAGGAGACGCGGCGCCTCGCTATTTCATCAATCCGAAGGAAATTATCGGTTTGTTTGATTGGCGGTTGGAGTCGCACGCGGCTCCCCGACGAGAGGTCGATTCGGAAGACGCCAGGACATCCGAGAAAGACATCAGGAGCCACTTCCTGCGAGCGGCGAGGAAACATCGTAAATTTAAGGGGTAGTAAATATCAGAGGAGCCTGGAGAAGTGTTCCACCAGAGGTCCCGCTCAGGAAGGAGGTCACCATGTGACCAGACCCGCCCATCGGTATGGAACCTTACCAATCCAGTTATTATTGATCAGAGCCTTTCATGGCGCGACCCCTGACCCCAAACCGGAGTCCTGTCCCCCCTTATCAGAACGCCTCGCCACTGCTGGGGTGATTAGACCAGATAGCATCTTCCCATTTGCTGCCGCCGCTCCATCAGCCTCTGGATGTGGGGGGGGGGGTTAATCTGGCCTGCTGATAATGACTTGAACCCCCACCACCCCCTCCCTGATGGTTGCTACACCAGTAAACGGGAGTCAACACGACTGGCTTTGCTTCGCCTCCTGAGGTGTTTCTCGCGCCACAGATCTGGAATCAGAAAGACTTGAAGCCTCGGCGAGGAGGTTGGGCTTCGTGAACGCCGGCGTTGTGTTTCTGCCAGAACATCTGTCGCTGGAGCGCTGCCAGCCCCGACAAGTCCGCGTCTAACAATCTGCAGCGGCGGCGGTGGAAGCAGCTTCAGATGAATCCCCGGCCGAGTGCAGCCGGGTAGAAGTTGTAGATCAGTCTGCGGTTCTCGGCCGGGGCCAAACCGTCAACGTGCTTTTTCATTCACGCTGCGGTGGGAAACGCTTTGGCTTCGCCGCACGGCTGGAACATCTGTAAGCTGTAGCCCAGAGCGGCCCCGAGGAAAACATTTACCTAACAGAATACTAATTCTTTCAGGCCCCGGTGTCAGCACTCCGTAAATAAGCTCCACATATGGTTTTGTTTCCTCAGGTGGGTCTGGGAGAAACATCGCCCAGGTTCCGTCGCGCCGTTCCCTCCTGGGCGAGGAGACGACCTTTTATTTGTAGCGTTGGAAAAAAAAAAAAGACAGATTAGAAACCTCGGCTGGGACGGGACTCTCCTTAGACCTTCTGGATCCGCATCCAGAGCAAAGACGGCGTTTTCCGGTGCCCTCGCCGCTTCAAGGCGTCCTCTTTGGGACGTCTGTCCTACATTTTAATTGTCAGGCATTATTTTTCCATAAAGTTTTCGATCTTTGAATCGTCCGCTGGGAAACCGGCGTTGATGTGGATCCTATGAAAAACGTCCGCAGCTGGGAGTTGAACAGGAAGTCGCCTTCATCTCCGCCTCGCGGCGTCCGTCGTTGTGACGCCTGGAGAAGTGTTGGGGCTCAGCTTCATCCCCAGGTGAGTGGTCTCCTCATCAGAAGCCCCGCCCCCTCCGTAAATGTCACTCTAATTGGTTCTCGCAGCCAATCAGCGCTCGCCGACAGGAAATGGGGGTATTTGACGAGGACGTGTCATCCTGTGACCCGTCTGGAGGAGTGTTTGTTCTGCTTCTGCTCGCCTCCCGGAGGCGCCACCGCCGCCGCCGCCGCCGTGGAGGAAGGATGGCGCAGGTGAACCCGCCGAGAGACGAAGGCCCCCTCATGAATAAGTGATGATGACACGCAGCAATAATTTGCATCTGTGCAGAAGTTGACGCCTCAGCGCTTTTGTCTGCTGGAGTCTGGAGGTTTTATTTTATTATTTAATGTCTTTCATTAACGGCGGCGAACCCAGAGGTGTTGACAGCGACGCAGCGACTCGTCACGCCGATCAGAGCCCGCTTCTCAAACCGACCGCCGCCCCGGCCTCGTCCCGCCTCTAATTAGGCTCCCGCCGGAGCCCGCCGCCGCCGCCGCGGGTTTGTCCTTGTCTAATCCCTGGAACGCCTTTTAAGGTTATTATGCAAATCGATACTGTTTACAAACATGAAAGGAGGCGTCCCATTTCTGATCTGCCTCATCGATTGTCAATAGCTTAAAGCCCGGCTCGGCAGGCGGCGTGTCAATAACAACCAGCGATCGATCGGTGCAGGGGGGGGGGTCACCGGATAAAGGCAGAGTCACAGCAGGAGGCCACGCCTGTCACCATGGCAACAACAGGACACGAGTTCAGAGATGCCATTTGATGTCACGTATGATTGATGTGATCATACTAAACTAGTCTGTTAAACTAGTCCCTTCATTAAACTAGTCTCTTCTCCAGGTGTTTAAACTAGTCTCTCCAGGTGTTTAAACTAGTCTCTCCAGGTGTTTAAACTAGTCTCTCCAGGTGTTTAAACTAGTCTCTTCTTCAGGTGTTTAAACTAGTCTCTCCAGGTGTTTAAACTAGTCTCTTCAGGTGTTTAAACTAGTCTCTTCAGGTGTTTAAACTAGTCCCTCCAGGTGTTTAAACTAGTCTCTTCTTCAGGTGTTTAAACTAGTCTCTCCAGGTGTTTAAACTAGTCTCTCCAGGTGTTTAAACTAGTCTCTCCAGGTGTTTAAACTAGTCTCTCCAGGTGTTTAAACTAGTCTCTCCAGGTGTTTAAACTAGTCCTCCAGATGTGACTCTGGATGTAACCTGATGTAACGTGGTGACGGGGTGTGTTCCAACACAATCTGTTGAACTGCGTTCACGTGGGTTTCCATTCGCTCAGATCTGACTCGCCTACAGAGGAAGAGGAGGAGATCGCGATCTCTCCTCGCAGACGCGACACGCCACGAACGGCGCAGACAGCTGTGAATGATGTAAATACGCCGGTTGGCGTCCATCTGGTCGCGGTTGGACCAGCGGGGAGAAGCTCGGCGCCGTTGGCCGTCGGCCACCGCTGTCAGTTCTGTCTCAAACACGTGGATCTCGTCCTCTTCCTTCATTCTCTACCAGCTTCCTGCATCACAGCCAATCAGGTCGCAGCTTCCAGGTCGGACGTGTTTGGCAGCGTTCGCACAAGCTGCACGGGAACACGTGTTGAAACCAGAACTTCCTGGAGTCCTGGTCCGGCTCTGACTCAGGTTTACACAGGAGGTGGACGTCTGTTCCAGTCCCAGTCTGTTTCATCCAATCACAGCTGCAGGACATGAAGGAACCCTCGTTGGCCGGAGCGCCAGATCGCTATCGGGTACTTTGAATTGTGGGTAGAGAGAACTGTGTGTGCACTTCCTGGTCCTGCTTTCTTTCATGAGGCCTCCAGGAACCGAACATACGTGGTTTTGTTCCGTCTGTCCGCAAATGTGACAAGAAGACAGGAAATGAACCGGAACCACCGGGTTTGGTTGAGCTGAATGGGCGGAGCTACCTCCTGGTGGAGGCTTGGGATCCGCTGAGCCCCAATCGGATCCGGTTCCAGCGTGTCGACGCTTCCATCCGTTAACTCGGTCTATTTCTGGGGGCAGGTCACGGCGGCAGCAGAAAGTCCAGACTTCTCTCCTCCGTCGGAACTTTTCCAGCTCCTCCCGGGTCGTCCCGAGGCGTTCCTGAGCCACGGGAGATGTTTAGTCTCTCCAGCTTCTACCTCCACGTCTCTCACCCGTCCTGGAAAACCTTCAAAGAGAGATGCCAGGAGGCATCCAGATCCTCCACTCCCCTCCACTCCCTCCAGACGTCTGGCTCCTCTCGGAGGCTTCGTTCTGGAGGTTGGATGCGGTTGAGGAACGGACGGTAAAATACGACGTCTGATTTCCATCCCGTCAAACTCAAACCATTCACACAGCGTCTCTTTAATCAACTCAAATCTTCTGCCGAATTTAAATCGAACGCATCCAGGAAGGAGATGGAGGAAGAGGAAGAGGAAGAGGAAGAGGAGGAGCTCGCTCTTCCCTCGTCTCAGATGGAGTTCAGGTCTGGTCTACCCTCTGGTGGTCTCGCTCCAGCCGCTCGTTTATCACGCAATTTATTCATACATGTTTTTGAAGCTTCGCTCGATAGCATCTGACCCCGGCGCCCCCCCCCCCGCCTCGTCGGAGACGGAGCGCAATCGCTCCCTAAAGAGGGCGGAGTCGCAGGTCAGAAGCAGAGTTTACCCGGGGAGGGGCGTCAGCGGTGGTTGGTGGTGGTGGGGGGGTGTTAAACGGGTAATCGTAAAGCGATGGCGCTCCGGCTTCTGGGGTCATGTGTGCTTATGAATGTTAAGGAGGAGCGGCTTCAGAATTACCCCTCATATCAAACGCTGACCTTTAGCGCGGCGAACGCAACCATTGCTAGGATGATTAGCATCGCAGTGTGAGCGCGCTGCACCTCAGGGACGCCCCTGGAACTAACCTTTAGCGCACGTCCTGGTGCAAAACAAACGTATATATAGGATGGAGCTAATTAAATCGGCTGCTTGTGGTTGTAATTTGGAATGCATGCCCTATAAAACACCACGCATTCGCTGTCGACACCAGTGTTGATCACAAGTCACAAAAACCATCCATCGTTTGACACGGAGGATCAATGAGGTTACCAATTAAGCTGCGCCGGTCTTTGAACTCGGCGCCGCGGATCAAACCATTACGGCTCCCGTCTTGTACTTTAAATTAAAATACAAAAAAAGCTTTATAGATCTATTTATAATGTTCTGCGTGCGCTACTTCTACTCGTTTCCCAAAAAAAAAAAAAAAAAAAAGAAAAGCTTTGGAAGTTGGAACACAGGAGGAAAAACTTTGGGTTTTAAGGAGTTCATCTCTTATCAGAAAGCGGCGTAATTGTTGAAACAGGTGTAACTGTCGAGGTGTCAGCGCCTCTCTGGTCCCCCGAACCAGCCTCCGCCTGTGCCTCCATCGCGTCGAGTCTTTCACACAACCTTGGTGTGATTTCTTGACAAAAGCGCCGCCGCCGCCGCCGCCGTCGCCGCTCTCAAGGTGCAAACTCCGGCAGCCGCCGAAACGATAAAAAAAAAAAAAGGGGGGGACAAAAGACGGGAGCCCGGGAGAAGAAATGGATTCCGCCTCTAATTATGCAAGAAGAAGAAGAAGAAGAGACTTTGAGAAGATAAAGTTGGGTGACACAAGGGCGAGGCGGAGGGACACGCTCACTTTAGGAAGATTTTTTCAAAGTGGGAGGCACGAGTGGATGTTTGCGCTACGAGCTACGGCTGCTAATTGGTGCAAACTTAATGAATGCGGGGCGCTTGTGTGTGTGTGTGCAGACAGATGCTTTGTGCAATGTGGCAGATTTCAGCGGCGCCGCGTCTCTCTCCATCGCTGGAACATCAAGAGGAGGAGAACATTTGGCAGGTCACGAAATTATGCGGGGAAAAGGGGAAGCCCAGGAAGAAAAAACTGTAAACAGTTGTTTATTTTTTCCGTTAATTTATGTGTGTGTGTGTGTGTGTGTGTGTGTGAGCCTGTTTGTTTGAGTTGTCGCTTTTGTTTGGGCTTTCTTGCCTCGCCAAGCTCGAAGGCTCTCAATTAGCGCGGGGCCCCCGGGGGCCTCATTAACCAGTTCAATTAATAAACCAGTTCCTTAAAAAATACCGTTCCAGCCTTTCTGACATTTGTTAGCCGCTAATGATTAGCATGTGTGTGTGTGTGTGTGTGTGTGTGTGTGTGTGTGTGTGTGTGTGTGTGTGTGTGTGTGTGTGGCTTCATCCCCCAGGTGGCTGATGCAGGGGACAGCGCTGCCGAGGACGGCCCCCCCCTGACCTTTTATCGAGTGTCCAATCAATAACGTGCGGGCGTCCGTCTCTTTGAGGCCGAGCTTCTGACGGCCCTGGATTGGGGGCCGAAGGGCCCTCCAGAGGGGGGGGGGGGGGGCAGAAACAACCGCCTCATGTCATTTACTCATAATGATGTCTTCCTTTAGTTGAAGGGGGGGGGTGAGCTCTCTTCCTTTGTATCTGTGACGAAGACGCCCAATCAGACCCGGGCTGTTTTCACGTTAGCATCCCGTTTAGCGCTGCCGCCCCCCCCCCCCGGTCAGGCGTCGGGATGCGGTTGGGCGTGACGTGTATTCCCCCGGGGGCGCCACGGGACAGATGTGCGTGTTTAATTTGTAGTATTACCTCCAAACATCCACCTTACAGGATGTGGTTGTCACTGACGCCGCCGTGGCGACGACGGCTGATGGATCCGACGGCGTCGCCCCGTGTTCATTAAACACACTCCAAACAGACTCCATTAGCGGCTGCCTGCGGGACGAGACGCGCGTTTTGACCACGAGATGCTCTCCGGCAGACGAACGCCACTTGAAAGACGACTTGAAGTTTACGTCTCTTTTTTTTTTTTTTTTTAATCTCCTCCCTCAACGACGAGTCGATCACTGCGAATCAAAGCGGCGGCGACACGCGAGGAAAACCCTGACGCTGTCGCACCGGGAGCTGCCCACGCAAGCCAAAGATGGCCGACGCGTCGCGCAGACATCCGCGGCCCTTTCGGCAAAACGCTAACTGTCGCTGCGGATTAGCCGCCGCGGGCGTGCTAACGGAACGACGAACGGATTCCTGGAGTCAGGTTTGACCAAAACAATCCGCCCCCGGGGGTGGGGGGGGGGGGCAGACCCCTCCATTCAACCGCCCCGCCTCGGCTTTGAAGCGAAATAGGAAGGGGGGGTTCTTGTCGTGTAAATATTTAGCTTAAGCATCCCATCATCTTCATCCTCCACCAGGTGATGTTTGGATGGAGCTGATGTTCAGACGAGAGAGAGAGGAAAAAAAAAAAAAAGAACTTGTGTACTTGCTGGAGTGCTGGGAGCTAGAGTTCACTACGGGGGCGTAAGTGTGTCAAGAAGAGCGCTTTTCCCCCCATCCGCCAGCCCCGGGCCTTCTACCGCAACATTAAAAAGCATAAACAGTCAATACTGAATGTAACTCAGAGAGCGGGAGAGAGAGGGAGACGAGCGCCAGAACGCAAGGGCGTTTCAAGCGTTACACAACACAGCGAGATCAGAGGCGCGGAGGCCCGGGCGGCGCAGCGTTCCGATGGAGGAAGGGGAGCGGCGCCGAGTGAATCATTCATGGCGGGCGGCAGGGGTGTGAAAATATGAAGGGGAGGGTTGGAAGGAGAGCGGGGATCAAGGGAAGACACACCTGGTGCAAGACAGGGGTCAGATTGGCCCGGCACCAAAGCAACCGAAAAGAGAAGAGAGAGGGAGATGCTCGTTTGGCGTAGACCTGGCGTTTAGACGGCGGCGGCGGCGATGGCGAACCCGACTGAAAAAAACGGAGACGGAGGCTCGTCTTCTCTTGCTGAAAGGCGCTTTCAAACATTTGAGACTTCCAGTTGGAGATGTGAGGGCTTGTTTATCGGTGGCACATTGTTCCCGCTCCTAATCGCTACCCATCAGTCACTCGCCTCTTTCAAACGCCGCCTCCCAAACGCTCGACACCTGGCTGGCTGACTTCAGAGCTGAAAATCAGCGGCGAAGTCTCTCCGTCTCTTTTTTTTTTTTTTTTTTAATCATCCATTCAAGCCTCACATGTTGAAGCCTATGCATTCTGGGAGATCTTCTTCTATAGAGGAGCTGGGTGGCGAGCAGCTGGAAGGACGGCTGGCGCCCGAGCAGAAACGCGGCGCAACGCTTCTTTAATTTATCAGATGAAAAATGTCTTTTAGCGTTTAATTACAGCCGTTAGCGTCGGCTTCCGTCAGGTGGAACCGTCCTCCGAGGCCGAAGGAGCCGCAAGTCTGGCTTTCATCAAAGTTTTCTTATTTATTTAGCGCTAATAAATAGTGTTTGAGCAGGGCGGAGCCTAATAATAACAATAGAAACTTATAATCCAGCAAGTTTGGTTGCTTCCACTGACTTCTTTGAAATGATGAACCGTCACCCTTTAACCATTAGCATTTAGCCATTAGCATTTAGCACTTAGCTATTAGCCTTAAAGAGTCTATTTAATGTTCAAAAAGTCACAAACTGTTTGAAAATTTGGGAGAACTTTACCCAGACAAACAGGAACAGCTGGTGAATCCGTAAAGTTCTGGACGGATGCGGTTTCTGGAGGCCCGTTCCCATGGTGACGTCATCTGGGGGTGGGCGGGGCAACCCTTTGGAAGGGCGGGGTCAGCCTCGAGCGGGGTCAGCCTGTTGACAGACATAATGGACACAGGTGAAGACAAACCGTGTCGACGGAGGTAAATGAACGATTGATCACAAAGATTAAAGGAAAAAACACTTCCTGGATCCGCCCCTTTATCCAGATTGGTTCTTTCTGGACCACGCCCGATCTTTTCTATGGGATTTGTGGAGACTGGATGTGTAGTTTGTGAGCAACGCGTCTGACAAATAAATGAAATTAAAACACAAATAAAAGCAAAAAGAAACTAAACTAAACGTCACATGACGCTTGCCCTCCAATCGGCTACGGCGCCATCCACCAACCCTCAAACCGCGGCGCGTCACGCCGACCTCTTTCCGACCAGGTCGCCTCGTCTTGTCGGAAAAGTTCCGTCGACGACTTTTTTAGAACATTTGGAGGAACAATCGGCGTGAAACGGATCCCTCCTCCACGGGCCGGTCTACTTCCTGGCGCTGTCAAACGGAATGACTAAACGCGCTCGTTCACACGCTCCCATGGTAGCCGTTATTAATTTATCACTTCAGAGTTATCAGCTCACACACACACACACACCCTTACACGCCGACACACACGCGTTCGCCTAGCCGTGATTGACAATGCGATAAATTTTATTTGAATATAGCTGACATGAATTATGTAACCACGGAGACGGGTGGCTTTGTTGCTTCCCTCCAGCTTCTTCGCTCTTTTTGTCCTCCACGATAACACACAGCTGATAATGTACAGTAGAACGCGTTCAGGAAGTTTAAAGACGGCGATAGCGACGAAGCCCAACGGGAGGCGGCGCGGCGCTTTTCAGCCGTCGAGGTGGTGCGAGCGGCACGGGCAGGTCGCCGGGAAAAAACAAGCGAATAAACAAGAATAAACGAGAGAAAAAAAACCCACGGCAGCGGTGGAAAAGGCTTGAGCTGCGTTTGCTCCTCCAGATGGTCGACATCAAACACGAAACGCCCTCGTCTGATTGGTCCGAGAGGACTGTCAAATGTCAAGCAGTTATCAAACGGCAGACATGTTTTCTCTTACACACAAAAAAAAGAAAATATATAGAGAGAGATAACGGCTGAAGGAAAAGCCTAACCTTTCAGAGAGAGAAAGTCAGTCCCTCCATCACGGGCGATACTCCGCACCACTTTCACCGGGTTTACCCCCCCCCCCCTACTGATTCTAATCTGGTGACAAGGCCACAAACCGACGCCAAAGAGACAATTCAGGGGATTAGGTACCCCGACGCGTCGCAGTGTGAACAGGAAAAAACCAAATCAACTTCAGATTAAAAGAACAAGTCGGGTTTAATCTGAAGTCCTTTAAACTTTTTTATCCTCCAAGACAGGGGGGGGGGTCAAACTCATTTTGACCGAGGGCCACATCATCATCACAGCTGTCCTCAAAGGGCCAGATGTAACTAATAAATGTAACTGAATGTAACTCAATGTAACTAAATGTAACTACTCCTTAATGTAACTAATAAATGTAACTAAATGTAACTCAGTGTAATGTAACTAAATGTAACTACTCCTTAATGTAACTAATAAATGTAACTAAATGTAACTCAGTGTAATGTAACTAAATGTAACTACTCCTTAATGTAACTAATAAATGTAACTAAATGTAACTCAGTGTAATGTAACTAAATGTAACTACTGCTTAATGTAACTAATAAATGTAACTAAATGTAACTCAGTGTAATGTAACTAAATGTAACTACTCCTTAATGTAACTAATAAATGTAACTAAATGTAACTCAGTGTAATGTAACTAAATGTAACTACTCCTTAATGTAACTAATAAATGTAACTAAATGTAACTCAGTGTAATGTAACTAAATGTAACTACTCCTTAATGTTAAATAACTGAATTTCTGACTGATTCTAGTTCCAAACATTACAGTTAGACAGAAAAAACATGTTTGTTTGTTTCTCTGTTCTAACATAAATCCTTTTCATTTGTCAGGTTATTAAACCCACAGAACTCCATCAATCAAGGATCAAACCATCAATCAATAAAGAAAAATAACATCAGACACAAGTTAGGACATTAACTTTGTTTTTTTCAAAGTTAAAATGGGATGAATTACTGCATTGTGGGAAATGTAGTTTTGATAAAAGCACACATTTGACCTATTTATTTTTAGATATTCTTCCCAGTTTGGGATCATCAAAGTATATCTAATCTAATCTAATATAATCCGGATCCTAGGTTGGAAGTCACCCCTGGGGGACAGGAAGTGGAGGCGTGGCCTGAGGTGGAGGTGAGTCAAGAGTAAAGCAGTGAGTTTGTGAAAGAGGGATTAAACTAGATTAAAGTGGATTAAACTAGGACATGTAGAAGATTTCATTCGTTCCCTTCCTGCTCGCCATGCAGGCAGGTCAAAGGTCAGCTCAGCAGGGATCCGCGTTTTGCTGAAAGACACTCCAGCAGCTCGGTGAGCCCAGATATTCTACCCTACAACCCCGACACCGACGCCGAGTTTCAAACAGTCGTATTTTTATCCTGAACTTTTTGTTCTTGGATTTCCTACAGAGGCACTAAATCACCGTCTTTCATCTCCAAACAGGAAATTACAACGTGTCTGGCGGCGCTTAAGGTAACCTGATAGGAAACAGCAGCCAATCAGAAGCCTGCAGTGAAATATTTATCAGAATAAACAATACCGCCGCTGTTTATCGCTTGTCATGGATTTTTCTTGGCGTCAGAACAAAATAAGTTGCTGGCGGAGGAGAACGGAGGGACTCGCCGACTCCTCCATCTATCGGTGATGGAATCAGAGTGGGGGGGGGTGTGGGGGTGAACATGTTGAGGATCGATCAGAATTCACATGTAGATTATTTTTTCTTTAATTCCTAATCCAGCTGGAACGCTGGAGGGTCAGAACCAAGTGTCCAGGATGAGGCCGGACTCTGACGCTGGATCTCCATCACGACGGCGAACAAAGAGCAGAATATACGGCGTCTTTCTCCACAGCATCCCACCTTAAGATTAATCTAATTTGGGCTTTACTGAGAAATGGGTAAGAGCAGTTTTGTTTTATTTATGTGTGTTTTTTCCTCCTCTGCTCCTTCTCCCTTTGTTGCTTCTCCTCGGCTGCCTCTGACAAAAGACAGCCAGCCTGCCAAGCCCGGTGTTGCTCTGGGACGGACCTGTCAATCAGCGCTGACGGCACCCTGACAACATGTACGTTAAAATTTCAAACGGGACTCAAAGGCGGCTGGTGACAGCGGAGCCTTTGAAAGTGGCTGTAGCGCTTCGGCGACAGCCAGAGGAGAACGGGTGGAAAACAAACTAGAAAACAACAGAGCGCAGGGAGAAAAGAGAGGGAGAGAGTCAGAGACACAAACACAAAAAGTTGAAAGCAAAAGAGTGAAGAATTGTGGGTCTTGATGATGGGATTGGCGTTAGCTTCTCCCTCGGTGTGTCATTGTTTTTTAATTTGGCTCCGTCTCCCCGGAGCAGAGCGCTTCGGTCTTCCAGGGGACTCGGAGGCCCCGTCCTCCTCCGAGGCCTCGCTCGCATCGAGCCCCACCCCACCCCCCCGCCCCCACTCATATCCTCCATCCTCCAGCGGGAAACATGCATGTTAATAACGCTCTTGATTCCACCTTGCGTGCCGTCGCTTCATGGTTGTGCAATTAATTCCCAGCAGAACTGGGAAAAAAAACGCTGTTTGAGATTTTTTTCCATCAGTTCCATGAAATGGACTCAAGTCGCTGAACGGAATCTGTTCCAAGCGTTTGCCCAGCAGCAAACAAATAGCATATGGCACACACACACACACACACACACACACACACACACACACACACACACACACACACACACACACACACATGCACACACACACACACACACACACACACACACACACACACACACACACACACACATGCAAGCTGGAGGATGCACTTTCAAATGGTCGCCCAGACCTCCACCACCTCCAACCTGTTCAAGAGCAGCTGAAGGGGCGACCGGGGTTGGGGCGGGGGGGGGGGGGGGGCAACATAAGGCCCAGGTGGCGCCGGTGCCGAAGGCGGGACCGCCATCGACGCCGTCCTGCAGCTTGAGCCCTGATCCTTCAGTCGGTGTCCACATCTGCAGTTCAAAAACACACCGGCGCTCAGAACCTCGTTGGACGGCGCCGTGTGTGTGTGTGTGTGTGTGTGTGTGTGTGTGTGTGAACGCCGTGTTTGAAAGCAACTGTTAGCGACTATTAGCGCTGCAGACACACACAAGAGGAACATACATGTGTGTGTCCAACCTTCAGTGCATACATGAAGCAGACACACATCCCAAGTCTTCATCGCAAACGGTCATCCTGCAGCGATGCTTTGGCTTCTACTGCCCTCTGGTGGTCGGAGCCGCCTCTTCAAACGGGCCCAAACTGGGAGCCTTTGATTCCTCACAGGACTGTGGAAATAAACAATAAGATATTTTTATCAGAGATTTGAAAATCAGGGTAAAAAACAAGAGGAACTCATTTTAGACGAGAATAAATGTCATAAAAGATCCTGAAACAATTAAAAGATTTGATTCAGGAAAACGCTCTCCATGAAGATTCAACAGTTTCTACACTTATCTGTAAATGAAAGCGTGACTGTGCCATTATTTAAAACCCCGAACAATATTTCTGCATCACATCTGACATTCTGAGGATCATGACGGATTATTTTTGAACGTCTTTTTCCAGAAGCTCAAGGAAAATCATATTTCAAATAATATTACGAGCCCATCTTATCTTCGAGTTCCATCAAATTGCTTTATAATCAGATCAGTCGCGCTAATTTGCATAAATGCATAGCTTTTAATTTTATATTCAGCCCAGGGAGAAAGGCCGCTGCGGCGGATCATCGCAACATTTTCTAAATCTTTATTCTTAACAGCTGCTGCACAAAAAAAATTAAAAAAACAATTAACACACATCTTCACTTCCTGGAGATAGAATCTCCTAATCTGAGGAAACTGAATCTCTTCATCTTAATAACTCAAATGTTTCTGGTCGTAAGAGGAGACATAAAAACCAGAAGGTTTGTATTTATAATATAGGTTTTTTTTATTTCTAACGGGATGTAAGACTTATTCTAAACCGTCTGTTATTCATGTGTCACACAGGAGCCGCCCTTTGAAATCCAGTCACATCTTTAAGGTGCGACGCTCTGCATAAACATCTTAGGTGTTTAAAAAAAAAAAAAAAAAGCGATTTCCATCTTCTTCCATTGATTGTGTTCATTTGTTCAGGATTATGCATCAAAAAACTTCTTCTTTTTTTTTATCGTTCCGCGAGAATTCTTTAAATTATATTAAAAAAAAAACAAAAAACTTTTGTTGCTGCAAAATCAAATAGAAACAGGCAAACATTTAACCGAGAGCTGATGGGATGTGACGTTCTCGGGGGCGGCTGAGGTCGACGCCTCGGAGCCGCTGGATGCTGGGACGTTAATGCTCCATTAAATACGGCTTAATTTAGTGTAAAAACGAAGGTGTTTGTGGTTTTTTTTTTTTTTTGGAGGCGGCAGAAGTGGGATTTGAGAGGCACCTCAAAGCTCTGATTATCCTGAGTGTCTCTGCCCAATCATGTTACCTGCTGGGACGTCGGCGTTGCTCCTCTAAATAAATTGCTAGTGGCCTTGGGCAATAAGAGGAGCCCCGCTTTCATCCGCCTGACTGCCAATGAGGAGAATGTGCAGGCAGTCAATCAAGCTCTTAAGGCTCTGCAACAATGGAGCCGGCCCGCTTTATTATTTATTTTTTAAATTGATGTATTTCATTATCACAAGGTGTCTACTTGCTAGGGGGAGGAAGGTGATCAATAATTGATATGCGGTGTGAAATTTGCCGCCTCTCCTCTGGTGCTCTTGTCACTCGCTGTTGTCAGAACACATTTGCTTTGATGAGGAGTTTTGAAGAAGCGAACAACAGCATCACATCCGATTACAGCTGGAGCAGGTGGTGAGAGGCTGTTTGTTCGCGACTCGCTGCCTCCGAGGCGACTCGCAGCCGCCAGATGAGAGGGGGGGGGGGTGAACTTTTTTGTCATGTGTCAGTAAACAGCGTGACTCGTTTGAAAGGCACCTGGATCACAGGGCGAGGAGGCGCTCTTTAAACCGCCGGAGCTCCTGGGGGCCACGGGAGACGTCAAAACAGAGCGAGAAGAAGACGACTCTCACACCCCCACCCCCCCCACACACACACACACACCCCCGGGTCGTCTGAGAGAGACGGCGTTCGGGTCAGGCGGCGTGGTGGAGCATCTCAAGTCCATCCTGTCGGAAAGTAAAGGAGGACGAGCGAACGGTCCGGAGTTCAGGAGGAACTGTTTCTACCTGGAACGTGGAGGTCAGAGGTCAGCGGCGTCCACGAAAACTTTCAGAGGAAGGCCGGTTGTGATCCGTTATGTTCGTGACACAGGAAGTTACTGCCATCAGGATGGAAGGAGGGACGCAGGCCTGGACGCAGATCCAGGATCCGGTTCAAATGAGAACATTTGAGACACTAAAGGGTTTCAAACGTTCACTAACGTCTCTAATGTGGACTAATAGGAAGATCTGAGACACTTCAGCACCTCAAAAGTTCTCAAATGTCTCAAATGTTCCTAAATTCGAACATTTGAGACATTCTAACGTCTCAAATGTTCTCAAATATCTCAAATGTTCCTAAATTTGAACATTTGAGATATTTTAGCATCTCCAATGTTCTCAGATGTGTCAAATGTTCTCAAATTTGAACCTTTGAGATATTCTAATGTCTCAAATCTGAACTAATAAGAACATTTGAGAACATTTGAGACATTTTAGTCTCAAATGTTCTCAAATGTGTCAAATGTTCTCAAATTGGAACATTTGAGACATTTTAGTGTCTCAAATGTTCATTAATGTCTAAAATATTCCTAAATCTGAACATTGGAGACGCTAAAATGTCTCAAATGTTCACTAACGTCTCAAATGTGAACTCATAGCTAACATTTCATTAACGTGAACGTTTGCGACACTAAACCGATAACCCAGACACCTGAGCGCGGGCGCGGGCTCCACCTGCAGGTCTTCATCTCTCCCTGTTGGTCTTCCTCACCCTCAACATTTTTAATTACGTGTCCAGCGTGCAGATTTACTCCAAACTTTCAAACTAAATCCTGATGGGGGAAACAGTTCCAGACTAAATCTCAAAGCGGAGGGAAAAACAAACGGCGTATCAACAACTCTACATAATTGACAGCTGCATCCATTCGCCTGGTCCAACCCCCCCACCACCACCACCCCTTCCTCCTCCTGCTTCTCCCACTCTGTTCTTCCAACACCATTTCCTCTTTTAATTATCCCCCAGCAAAAAGATGGAGCACATCAGACGCGTGGCGGTAAATCCGGGCCCTGGCACGGCCTCAGAGTGGCTCCTGCGTCTGGCAATCCCGATAGAGCGGGACGCTGGCAGCGACTAGAGAGGGAGACGCCTGGAGATTTTCTGACAGGAGAATGGAGAGGATGATCTCCCAGCAAAAGAGGGGTCTTCATTCTCCTCCCGTGGTGGGAGTTGTTTCTCTTTTTTTTTTTTTTTTTTTTTGGCCGGCGCTTCTCGATCGAACATTTCCAGCTCCAGATTAGCCGGTTCTCACACAGACCCCCCCTGTTTGCACCTCAGAGCGACGGCGACTGTAATGACTGCAAGAAACAGAGAACATTGGAGGCGCCGCCGCGCTCCTATCTCCGCCGGCAACATTGTTGGGGGTTGAGGCTGGTTTTTTTTATATGTCGGTGGGGGGGGGGGGTCAGGAGCATTGTAGGTTTTCGGATTTGGAGAGATGATTTGTTTTTGAATTGAAAAGAAGCCTCCTCTGACCTGAAATGTGTTCCTCTCGCTGAATCGCACGTCCTAATGAGGTATCGGCCGCCGGAGCCGGTCGCTCTCACATGAAAACGTTAACCAGTGATGGGTTGCCCCCCCCCCAACATCTATCAATCAATCAATCAATCGCGGCAGTCCCCCAGCAGACCGCCGTTCTGACGGCTAATCGTATCGTCATCTCCCGTGCGATTTTACACGGATTGCACGACAAGAACCTTGGACACAATGGAGCTGCACATCCAACCCCCCCCCCCAAGCACACACACACACACACACACACACACACACACACATACACACAACTCGGTTCCCCTCTGCTTTCCTTTTCTTCCATCATTCCGAGATGAAGAGTGGATGGCTCGGCGGCGGGGGGCTTTCTTCTCCTCCGGGGGGAGCTGAGGAAGCGGGCGAGGGGCCTCTGTGATGTTTCTTTCCCTTCAGGGTGGGGAGGAGATGTTCTTGTAGCTCAGCTAAAGATGATCGTTTGAGACGAGGTTCCACCTCTGGAGGCTGCAGAGGAACCGAGACGAGGTTCGCTTGGTTTAGCTGCTCCACAAAGGGTCAAAGGTCAGGGACGGAGAAACAGATGATTTCCAGAGCTTGATGAATTAACTGTCACAATAATAATAAATAATTCATTCATCTGTGAAGGAACAAACGAGGGAGATGTAAATATTTGTCTGTGGTGGCTTCTGATGGAACATGTCCTCCTGGAGTAAATAAAGTGATGGAACACAAACGTCATCCCATCTGCTAATCTGCCACCATTATGCTGCACGCCGTGATGAAAGGACCTCAATGATCTACTTGTGTCACGGAACGAGAGCAGCTTCAGACGTGAAGCCTGTTGAAGCCAATCAGCTTCAAGCCGGCGCCTGATGAAAGCTCATCCAGGCTGATCTCCATCACCGGCGGCGGCGACGGCCTATGGATCAGGAAGCGCCGCCACAGCCGCTCGCGCTTTAGCGCCGGAACATAATGGCCATTGTGCTTTTTTTGTGTTTTCACACAGTTGAAGCTGCAAAATAGAAAGCACACACAGTGGGGGGGTGGGGGGGTGGGTGTGGGTTGGGGGGGGCTTTATCTGGATGAAAGGCTAAAGGATGAGGATGACCTTTCTGGCAATCAGCGCAGCTTTGGAAACACAATGGCAGCAACCGCTTCTGCCCCCCCCCCCCCTTCTGCTCTGGGCCGCGCTAAAAAAACTCCCATCAGCCACCAGTTTCCACACAGACATGAACATACGTGTCTCCTTTCATATCACACGTGTTCTGCGGTCCCGTCTGGCATCGCAGCACAACTGCAGGCGATTGGAAGTCAAACGAGAGCAGATCGCTGCAGATTACATCAAGAGCTGGACGCCGTCCACGCTATCAGCGCCGCGTTTGTGTGCAGGAACGGATTCTATTCGCCCTCCTGCTGGTGGAGGGGGGGGATGGAGGTAGCTTCACAGCTAACACCCACCCCCCCACCATGCTGAAGACGAGGAAAACGAGTTTAAATACACGGAAAATGACTGCGAGATCCCAAACATCAAGTGTTTGAACTGTCAACAGGCGTTTAAGCTAAAGCTACAGCTAAAGCTAAAGCTAAAGCGTTAGCATGCATGGACGCACACACATTGTCAACGAGTGATTAGGAAGACTATAGCCGAGGTGCTTTTCTTGTTTTAGACACACCCGTCTACCTGGTCGGACCCTACAGGTGTGTTTAACGCGTCGGATTGAACGATGAAGCAGCGTGTCATCAACAAAAAAAACGATCTCTGTCGACGGAAGATCCCCGAAGCTCCTGATCGCCTCAGGAAGATGAAGTAAAATCACATATTAGTTAGAAAAATCAAATCAAATTCAAATTAAATTCAAATTAAAAGCTGCCCTTCTGACACCTCACTGTAGCCGCTAAGCTAACAGCGCTAGCGGCGACCTGCGACCTGCATGCTTGTGTAAATCATGACACGGATACGTAGCTCTTAGTTAAAGAGTGACCTCACTGCCCGCTTTAAATGCTTTGTTGTTTTTTGTTTTTTTTCCGGGGGGTGGGGTCGGGGGGGGTTGTGTACCTCCGGGGGCCTTTTGTGTGGCTTTTCAAAAGGCTGCATCACAAGGTCATAACAGAAACAAGGGTCACGCAAACACAGAATAGCACTTGTGTGTTCACTTTGGTGAGGGTGGGTGGGGGGGGGGCAAAAATTCTATAGGTAAACTCTAGCAGACAGGAGATAAGGTACCCATGTGCTGACAAAGGGAACGCACCAGAAAAGGTAAAGAGTAGTAGTCCCTGACGTGTCAGAGGCCTCCCGTCACCGAGGGGGGGGTATAAAAGCACCGACGAGCGCCCCAGCGCCGCAAAGCATCCGCAGTCCTCCAACCATGGGAAAGGTATGAGCTGGTGTGATCCCAACAGGTCCGACCAACAGGTGGACGCGGCTCGTGACGCGACAGGGAAGGGAAACATCAGCTCGGAAAAGACGTAGAATTTACCGGTTTAGTGGGGGGGGGGCACAGGTAGAGGATTACTCGACGCCCAAACCTGTTATCCACTGTACTTGTGTGACAGCAGGAAAAGTGTAGCTCTGTAAATTTGCGGCTTTGACAGCGTGAGGAGATGAGGACTCAGGGAGGGAGAGCAGTGCCCCCTAGAGTCCACTCACCAGTACTACACCCACACTGTCTTCTCTCTCTCCTGCTCTAGATCATCTTCTACGAAGGCCGCAACTTCCAGGGCCGTCACTGGGAGTGCAGCAGCGACTGCATGGACACCTTCAGACACTTCAACTGCTGCAACTCCATCCGGGTGAGCGGGGGCCACTGGGTGGCCTACGAGAAGCCGCACTACATGGGCTACCAGTACGTCCTGGGCCCTGGGGAGTACCCCGAGTACCGCGCCTGGATGGGCTTCAACAACTGCATCCGCTCCTGCCAGATGTTCTCGCCCGTAAGTCCGTCAAACCGATCGGTACCCCCCCACCCCCCACCCTTCCACCCCCACACCTGTCTGTCCTCCCCCACCGCCGCTCACCTTGTACATCAGATGCTGTTTTAGAAATGACTGTCAATCACTGGCGTTTGATGTCATTCACAGATACTCAGGCAGGTCGAGCTTTAAAGTCTCTGTTCTGAGGCCCAGGAGGCGACCCAGTCAGCTTTTAAAAAGGATTATGACACCCCCTACCACCCCCCCCCCCATATGATTTGGTGCCTTCATTCTAATTCTGGTAGTCGCATCGAGTCTTTCTGGCACGTTAGGGAAGGAAAAATCTGACTGTGTCATATTTAAAGTAGCACAAGTATTCACCTGCATTTAAAGACGTCGTCTCAGGGCGGCAGGGGGGTGGTGGTGTTGGGTTGGGGGGGCCCTCTGGGGCTGACGCCTACCAGAACAGCATAACAATCACGTTCTGATGTCTTCTACCTGCAGTACCGGGGATCCTACAAGATGAGGATCTACAACAGGCCCGACATGATGGGACACACGATGGAGTTCATGGAGGACTGCCCCAACGTCTACGACCGCTTCCACTTCCGTGACATTTACTCCTGCAACATCATGGAGGGCTTCTGGATCTTCTACGAGCACCCCAACTACAGGGGGCGCCAGTACTTCCTGCGCCCCGGGGAGTACAGGGCCTGTGGAGACTGGGGCTGCCACAACCCCATGGTGGGCTCCTTCAGGAGGATGAGGACTCTCATGTAACCCTCGTGCTGAACATTAAACACTTTAAACCACATTGTCTGTCTGTTGTGAGATTATTTCAAACATGCAAACACAACTGCGCCCCAACCCCATCCATGCAAACTTTCCCCGTTTGCCCTTTGTCCACGTAGGGTTTTGTGGCATTCACAATAAAGGCCGATGCTGCAACTCTCATTGTGTGTTTGGAGCGCCTCTCTGCCGTCTGTAGAGTCCACTGTGCTGACACAACAAGGCTTTGGTTCACGTCTGCTGAGCCCTGATCCCAGCAGGGTCTATAAAGAGGAACCAGACCGGCCCGGCGTCCGGTCTGGTCTGAGCTCAACGCAGTTACAATGGGCAAGGTAAGTGTGATTTCCAATCTGCAGGGTAAAATTATATTTTCATGTGTGTCAGCGCGAAACAGAACCAGGAAATAAAAAGAATTTTGTTGTGTAAAATGCTAAAACAGTAAACCCTGAGTGGGTGGATCTAACCCTTACCCTAACCCAACTTGTGCCTTTTATTAAGAATCCTTTAAAAAAAAAATCTTACTTCGCGTAAAAGAAAAATAGGCCAAGACTTTATTCCTCTCATTAAAATATAACCGTTTCAGTCAAATCTTCTCCTGGAAGATAATTTGGGACGATTCTTCCACAGCTCCTGACTTCAAGTTATTCTCCAGCAGAAGTCTGTTGGATATCTTGAAAACCAGGATGACTAGAAAGTTCAAATGAAGCGAATCCACGGTTTCGCGGTGGAGAGAAGTAGAACTCAGAGAGTGCCTGCACACTGTCAAACTTTTGTGTTTCTGGGTTACAGATTTGATTTGAATTCAGATTCTTTGCTTGAATCAGATTTGATTATTTGGTGCACGTTCATCTTTCCTGCATTGTGGAGGGATTATTCTTTAAACACGTTTAGTGTTTGCTTGTTAACGTCCATCCTTACGTCATCACACAGATTATCTTCTACGAAGACAGGAACTTCCAGGGTCGCCACTATGAGTGCAGCAGCGACTGCCCTGAGATGCAAAGTCACTTCAGTCGCTGCAACTCCATAAGAGTGGAGAGCGGCTGTTGGGTGGCCTACGAGAAGTCCAACTATAGCGGCTACCAGTATATGCTGCACAAGGGCGAGTACCCGGACTACCAGCGCTGGGCGGGCTTCAATGACTGCATCCGATCCTGCCGTATGGTCCCACCTGTGAGTTCCCACTGATGTCCTCCTCTGATTACTGTAAACGCTTTATGTAGCCGAGCCAGTTTAGTCCTCGAGCCTCGTCCTGCTGTTGCGCCAGCTAGCACCTGTGGCGCTTTAAAGCACCTTAAAACAGCTTGAAATGGAACAGGAATAAAAGAGTATGTTAAGGTATAGAAAGCGCTTCCTATAAATACCTCTTCTTCTTCAGTATACCGGGAACTACAGGATGAAGATCTTTGAACGCTCTGACTTCGGGGGCCAGAATCTGGAGCTGATGGACGACTGCCCAGATCTGCACGAGCGATTCCACACCCGCGACATCTCCTCCGCCAACGTCATGGAGGGCTACTGGATTCTCCACGAACACCCCAACTACAGGGGACGACAGTATTTCTTGCGTCCCGGAGAGTACAGGAGGCACAGCGAGTGGGGGAGCACCAGCCCCACCTTCGGCTCTCTGAGACGGGTCACCGAGCTCAACTGATCCCAAGACTGTTGGCCCTCAGTCTTCAGCTTCCTACCCTCTCGTTTCCGTCTGACGTCACCGTTCGACTGTCCAAATATCAAACCAGAAATACTGCTGATGGGTTTTCGTTGCGTCTCAATGTCGACCTCTGGTTTTGTTGGGTAGAGTTCCCCAACATCTCAAGAAGTCTAGCTTTGCCAGTCTCAGAACAACCTAAGCAAGACTTCTTGGGCTGTTGAGGAAGTTTAAACAACAACCCAAGAAGTCTTGCTTCGGTTGTGCCACAGCACAACGGGTTGCCTCACTGGTCCCAAACCTTCTGTCTAACTGGTATCACAATAAACCGAAAGTTCTGAAAGCCGACCAAAAGGAGCCTTTGTTAATTTTCTACGCGTGACTGCAGCTGTCACTAGAAATGGATCTGGGGGATTTCCTCTCTCTTTGCTATGGTAATTGAACTTTCATCAGGCCACAGATCCAGAATTAGACGCGGAGCTACTCCGGTCCTGGTAAGACCAAGACTATGCCATGATATTGTTCCTCATACACAAAGAAAAGAATATCAAGGAAAGAGAAGCTTATTCTTTGAAGCGGGATATTAAAGAGCAAAAAGGGGTATCTGAGGATGAGCATGTCGTGGTCTTTATGAGATCACATGGTACACAGTAGGAGCGTTGGGTCCATGAAAGATGCCCACATTAGATCCACATCACAGGGCCGATGCCAGCTCAAAGAGCCGGAGTCAAAGTGGCCTGGTATTAGCCCCGAGCATCAAGCTCTCTCAGAACAAAAAACAAAACCCAGTCCACATCCCTGCTCATGCATTTTTCATCAGCCCAAGATACTGAACCCTTTCAGAAATAAATATCAATTATTGAAATTGTTAATTAGACGCTGCGTAATTGGCAAAGATACACATGAATAAATAAATCTGACCATTAATTATTGATTCAAAAAAAATTGAAGCCCAGCAGGGAGTGCATTTGAAGGTCTCTTAAGATCAAGCACAGCAAGAAATATGAGTTTGGGCCTTGAGTAATGTCCAATTAAAAGACTGTCAAATTTGCCGTACAAGGCCGGTGATTTGCCCTCATGGTCCTTTTTATATGTGTGAACAACAATACCCAGCAGACAACACAACATCAACAGGGGGCAACTTGGGATTCGATCAGCTGGGGTCTGGGGGCAACAGCGGAGGAGAGATGAGAGGGAAATGGCAGACTGGGAGTTCATTTAAAGTCAAGAAGGGGCAGAAGCATCAGCCATTAAACAAGCAGGAAGGAGCACTTTGGACTGAAGTCTGTGGACATCTGACTTAAAGTCGACAAAACGTCACGTTAATATGAGTTTTATTCATTTTTATTTAAGTTGCTTTAAAAAACAATATTGACAAAGAAAAGCAGTATTTGAATAAAACAGCAGAAAAATGGGAGATGTCAATATATACTGTATATGTATTTATATACAGTATATAATCTGAACTGAAACAAAGCCGTCTAATAAAAAAACAACAATCGACTGTTACCATTGAAATGGAAAAAAATAAGTTACCAAATTACATGATTTTATGTGTATAATATCTATATATATCTATATCTATATATATATATATATATTTTAGTAAACAGCTGTTGATAACAGGCAGCTGGATGTCAACCTGATTGATAATAATAAAACTTTATTGACTACCAGAGGTTTGTAAAGAAGGGACGTGTTGTTCTGACTAGAATCACTCTTACTGGACAAACAAGCAGTTCTCCCATCAGTACCAGAACCAGAACCAGCTGCTGGTTTTGACTCCCCAGCACCTGAACATCTGCCTCTGATGCTGTAAAACACAATTCAATACAATTCCAGGCATGAAAGAGCCGATAGAGTCCCCAGATTGTTCGTCTCTACCTCATTTAGACGAGTTTCAGTCGCTTCACACATGAAAAGGACACGAGAGATCCGAGTTTCATCTCTGAACCCTTTGGACTCGGTGACGAGGGGCTGATTGAAGGGTAAGTAGTGCGTTTTGGAGAATGAATTCTTTAGATGCTGGAAAAGAGAAAGAAACGAGAGAAACCAAGAACACAAACCTGTGATTCCATTATTAGTCTCAGTTCTCGTCTCTCCCTCTTTTCATTTGTGATGGCTGGATAATTAAACCTCTATAGTATTGTCTTCCATCTTCTTTGCCCCACTTCCAGCGCAGAGAATTCCCCCATGGGCAACTTTAAAAAGGCCCTTTTCAGACATCTGTTTTTCAGATCAGTACCAAGTTCCCCCCCCCCCCGCCCCTCTTCCATTAATTTGCGTTCTTTGTGAAAGTAGGAACACGAGAGGCAGGACAGAGACGAACATACGTGTGAAAGGAAAAAAACAAAAACTCCACAATTCAGCTGCGGAAAAATCAAAAGAAAAACACCCAAAAAATGTTGTTTTTCCAATAGTTTCTGTCTACAATGCTGCTATTAGACACCAGAACCAGCCGTTAAGTGGGCATCCAAAGACATCAGACGGAGCTCAGAGGCTGGAATGTTCATTTAAAAGCCTCCTGCTTGAAGGAGGCAGCTTGTCAATTACTGCTCCTGCTCTGACGGGAGGTTCCAGCGCCACGAGGAAGAAGCAGGAAGGAGGCGAAGCGTGGCAAAACTGGCAACAATGATCAAATGAATGAAAGACGGAGGATAAAATGGATGCTAATAAGTCGGAGTTGATCTCAGCTGAGATCGCCGTCAAACAAAAAAGGAGCAGATTCACCGAGTGTTTGTCGCGCAACACATTTTAGTCGTTAATAACTTAAAATGTGTAACTCCAGCGGAGCCATTAGTCCATGTCTGACACAACCTGGCGGCCCCTCGTCTCGCCGACTCGTCTGTTCGTTTAGAAACAAGCAGACCTGAAAAAGAGCAAGAGAAGAAGAGGAACACACCGAAAGGCACCTGAGGAAGAAGCCCCGTTAACGAGGACGCTCCGAAGGAAGCGTCTGATTCACGATGGAACTCAAACGCCACACGGCCAGAGTCACCTCGGGTCTCAGGTCTTTAAAGGATTCCTGTCCCAGTGTGGGGCCAGCACTGGTTTTATCTTCATGGATGTGGCATCATGAGGTCCAGGACATAGTCTGGTCTGGATCCAGAACACAAACCCACACTCGTGTTTTCGTGTATTTGTGAAACCCTGAAAATGATATTCAGACGGGACACGCCCCTAAAAGGATGTAAACATGTTGTGATCAACAAAATCCAGTAAATAAATATATTTGGATAGAGCTACAAGCTGCTTTTAATACTGTTTGATTATTCAATGAGGAGCGGCTTCACACCAGAAGATGCAAACCGAGGTAGGATTGAGGACATTTGTAAAGTCTTGATCTTTTCTGGGGGGGGCGGGGGCTGCTGGTGGACACAAACCAATCAGAACAAGGCCACTGGGGTGTGGAGGGCATGCTGGTCTAGTTGCTGTCTCTCTGCCCGGTTGGCGGCAGGGCGACGGGCAGGTTCTCGTGGAGGAACTTCATGGAGCCGAGCTCCGAGAAGTCGGCCACCGTGTGCCCGTCGCCCCTCAGGACCCACTTGGTGGTGAGGAGCCCCTCCAGGCCCACGGGCCCCCGGGCGTGGATGCGAGCCGTGCTGATGCCAACCTCGGCGCCTGGACCACGACAGAGGGAGAACCAACAAGAAGTCAGAGGTGGACGGCCACTTCATCAGGGTGTGATGTCACGTGGCGGCCGCATGGGATTCTCTCGGCGGCGGCGTGTCGTACGGTTTGAAAACCGGCGGCGACGCCTTCACGTACCCAGACCGAAGCGGTAGCCGTCGGCGAAGCGCGCGCTGGCGTTCCAGAAGACGCAGGCGCTGTCCAGCTGCTGCAGGAACCGCTCCGCCGCGTCCTCTGCACAACACAGGAATTAGTTGTAGTACCGCCTCTGGCCGCCAGGTGGCAGCACCTCCTCCACTGCAGCTCAGTGATCCTGCCCTGAGTCAGTGATTCTAAATAATCACGCATTATGAGGCGGATTCAGGAGCGGACTTCACATTCTGAAAGGATCCACTCACAAATTGATGACCTTTGACCCCTGATCAGGCTGTCCCAGTGACCTGTGGGACCACGACGAGTTCAAGTCCTTTTTTTCTTGTCTCATGAGTTTATGATGTTCCACAACCAAAGGAAACGCCAGAACGGCGTCATACAACACGTGCTCAAGCGTGACGGCCTTTGAAGCGTGTTTTAGCTGCTCTACATGTTAAACATGCTCCGCCCCCTCCGTTACAGTCACACGGGGAGGATGTGAACTCATCCCGACGACAAACTGTCGCCGCTCATTAATCACCGGGTGGGAAAAACCGTTGATGTGAGACGGAAACAAGTGTGACGGAGGTCAGGAAGACGTGTGGAGCGGAGCGCTGAACCGACGGACACGCGGGGCCACGTACCGTTCTCCGTCACGATGACGTCGGTGTGGGCGCTGCCGTACTTGTGGATGTGGTCCACGGCCTCCTGCAGGCTGTCCACCACCTCCAGGCAGCACTCCAGACCCCCGTACTCGGTCCGCAGGGACCGGGCCTCCGACGGGCTGAAGGTCAGGTAGGAGGCGAACTGAGGCCCGGCGTGAATCTTCACCTGTGATTGGACGACAACCCCTTTAGAATCAACTATAGTTAAACGTCCTGACTTCTTCTGAGGCGTCCCTGTTGGACTTCCTGGACGTGTCTCAGCGGGTTTTACCCTCTCAGTCCTCAGCATGTCGATGATCTGGTCGAACAGCGGCGTCCTGAGGACGTCCCGGTGGATCAACAGAGTCTCCATGGCGTTGCAGGCGGCGGGGTAGTCGCACTTGGAGTCCCTGACTGGAGACAGGAAGTGAACCAGACGTGTGAGTTCACCAGAATCGCTCCAGACCGGTCCGAACCGACCGCAACTGACCGATCTTGATGACTTTGTCCACGCTGGCGTCCGCGTCCACGTAGACGTGGCAGATCCCCTCGCTGTGCCCCAGCACCGGGATGCCCTTGGCGGCCCGCTGGATGTCCCGCACCAGCTGGGACGAGCCTCGCGGGATGATCAGGTCGATCAGCTGGTCCAGCCGACACAGATCCTCCACCTCCTCACGGGTGCTCACCTGGAGACAGACAGATGGGGGTCACGCCCTGACGGCGGCGGCGAGACGAGAGCGTCGCCTTCTCGTGTTACCAGCTGCACCGCCTCCCGGACGCCGTGCAGCGACAGGGCTTCCTGCGCGAGCTGGTGGAGGACGCGGTTGGTGTTCGCCGCCTCTTTGCCTCCCTTCAGCAGGAGTGCGTTGCCACTGGCGACGGCCAACGCCGCCACCTGGAGGGAGACGCACACGGGTTGTAGAATCGATAGGAAATAAAATCCCTCCACAGATCTGGGCGCCAACCTGCGGCAGACAGTCGGGTCGCGCCTCGAAGATGACCAGGAGGACCCCGATG
Source organism: Antennarius striatus (assembly GCF_040054535.1). Lineage (NCBI taxonomy): Eukaryota > Metazoa > Chordata > Actinopteri > Lophiiformes > Antennariidae > Antennarius > Antennarius striatus. Next base: position 16,921,053 of record NC_090796.1, on the reverse strand, counting down.
GGGACGGAGATCTGCTCCAGCTCCAGGTTCTGAGCCACCCTGGTCCGGCGCAGCACGCGGCCCACGCTGTCCTGCGCCGCCGTGGCGATCTGTCGCAGACCGATGGCCAAGCTGTTCAGTTTGGCCGCCGACAGGCTGAGACGACTCAGCATGGCCGGCGGCAGATGGCCTGCAGCGGCGGGGGGGGAGAGGGAGAGTCAGGGGGGCTCGCTCACCTGCCAAGGTGAGACGCGTCAGACGCCATCTGCATTGACGACCTGACTCCTTTAAAAATCTGAGTCAAAGCGCGAGTCAGCGAGTCCGAAAGCACTGGTTTGTTTTCAGGAGGATGGAGGTTTGAATCTCATCCCCGTCACTGTGACCCCTGACCCCTGCCACTACAGTAGCTAAATAAGTCACAAATTCAAAACACCTGAAGTATGGGGAGCACTGGCAGCCAAAGAGTTAAATGCGGTAAACCAGGAGGTTTGTAACGTTTTGAAGCGGCGGGTCGACGCCTGTCTGATGGAACTCGTCACCTGCGTTCGCCGCCAGCTCCACATCCGTCTGGTTCGCAGCCAGGATGTCGTCCCTCCTCTCCGTCAGCAGCTCAGCGAGGTGGCAGATGATCTCACTCCTCTGACCGCACACACACACACACACACACACACACACACACACACACACACACACACACACACACACACACACACACACACACACACACACACACACACACGGTGTTGAGAGCACAGCAGCCCGCAGGGGGCGGCGTTTCCTCGCCTGAAGTCCTGACAGACATTTATGTTTTTATTCAATCCACCTGGTCAGGACGCAGAGAGGCCAGGGTTCTTCCTGCATTACGCGCCATCTCCGTCTGCTGCTCCACTGTCAGGCCTGGAGAACAAACATCAGATGATTAAGTCCAGTGAGACGCATCTAAAGGCGTTAAAAACCCAGCGGGGGGCCAGGGGGGTGTCAGGACGAGGCGTTAGGATCAGTGTGAGGCGCTGGTGTGCCGTTTCCTCAGGTGTGACTGGATCTATGGAGGGTTCTGTTGGCTGGTGCTGCCACCTACTGTTCAAACCTGTGAATTACATCTGATGAGCAACGAGCTGCACATCCAAGAAGCATGAAGCTCACCGGCAGGTTTGGTCTCGGAGAAGAACGTTCCCACCTTCTTGCCCTCCACGATGTCGGTGATGACGTGACCCGTGACTTTGGGGTGGGTGCCGTTGGCGATGACTACCGAGGTGCCGCCCTGCAGGGCCCAGAGGGCGGCCTTCACCTGCAGGCGAGGTGAAAGGAGGGTCAACAGAAACCAGAGGCGCCGCCGGCGGGACCGGATGTCCACACGGTGGTTCACGTACTTTGGCCTCCATGCCTCCGATCCCCACCCTGGACTTGGTTCCGTAGGTGATGGACTGCTGGTCTCCAGGGTAGAAGATGTCGATGAACTTGGCGTCGTCCGTCCCAGGAGGGCTGTCGTAGAGCCCTGAGGGTCAGGAAGAAACATCAAATTGACACATTTCCTGCAGACGTAGTCACCTCACAGCTGTCGTCGTGGCAACGCGCCTTACCTTCCACGTCGGACAGGGCGATGAGCAGGTCGGCCTTCATCTCCACGGCCAGCCGCGCCGCCAGGCTGTCGTTGTCCTTGATGCTGATCACCTGCAGGACCGGGGAGTTAGCGGCGCGATGGAGACAGGAAGTCGGTGGCAGACGACGCTAACGATGCAAATCGGTCTGGAGGACAAGCGGCGATGTTACGTTCATTTACGATCAGTGGAGTTAGTTCAAAACCCAGAAGAAGAAGAAGATGTTAGTAGAGGAAACGTGAGCCCTTCAGCAGCACCTCCTCCCCTCTGCATGCACATGCCTTAAAGGTCAGAGGTCAGAGCAGAGGTGAGGCAGGATGACGACCAGCTCCTCCTGAAACGCCTGCTGCCCCCCTCTCTTGATATCTTTACCCACATTTACCCCCTGCAGGTCGCTGTTGGGCTCGGGCGGGGGCACCACCGCGTCGTTGGTGTTGATGATGGGTACGATGTTCATGCGCAGCAGCTCCTGCAGCGTGCTGCTCAGGTTCTGCCTCTTGTCGTCGTCGTGGAAGTCCAGATTTGTCACCAGGACCTGAAAGCGAAGCGAGCAGATTGAGTGAAGATTGGCGAGGAAGAAGCTCCTCCTCCGGCGTGTCATGGCGATGACGCACCTGGGCGGTACAGGTGCTGTACTGGGTGAACATGGCCTCGTAGAGCGCCATCAGGCCGCTCTGTCCGGCTGCAGCACAGGCACGCGCCTCCAGCAGCGGCAAAGACTGAAACACACAAACAGGAAGTCAGGACGCTTCGCTCTGCATCGCCTCCTCCGCCCGACCAACGCCATGACGACCAGGATGTCACGTGTTCTCACCATGTCCTTCAGCTGGCTGTGTCCTGAATGCAGCGCCTGTCGGACGCTCTGGGACAGCAGGATCTCGTGTCTGAGGCGCTGCTTTCCAAACGCCACGGCTCCGCTGGTGACGATCATCATCTCCCTGCCCTGGTTCTGCAGCATGGCCACCTGTAGGGCGACGCCCACGTCAGGAGTCCTAGCGATCCTAACCCCAACCCATCCATACCGCGCTTCTCTTCCTCACCTGCTCCACGATGGAGGCCAGCCGCCCCAGAGCCAGACCACACTCGTCGCCCCGGGTGACCACAGCGCTGCCCAGCTTCACCACGATCCTCTTGGCCTGACGCAGCTCGCCCCGGTGGGCAAAGGAGCTGCCGTGAGCCCTCCCCACGGCATCTGAGGAGGAAGACGCCGTCGTCATGAAACCAAAAATAGTTCTCTTATGCTCTGGTGATTTCTGAGAAAGATGGGATGTTATAAAAACACAGTAGAACCACGAGATACGAGTTATTTGAGCTACAAGCCATGTTGTCCATGTTTTTGGTTGAGATATGAGCAAAACTCTGAGACACAAGTTGTGCTTCAGTTGGTGGATGGATACCACGTCAGTGAGACCGGATCTATTGAGTCAAGAAAAAAATTAAACTCTCGAAGTTCTACTGTATATCAAATTATCCTGTTACGTATAAATTTCCACTTATGTCACACATCAGTAAAATTCATTGAAACCGTCATCTGCTTTACACGAGGATCAATGTTTGATTCTGACTCCAAACACAAAAAAATATATATATTAATATGTTAATAATATATATTAATATGTCAATATATTAGTACAGCATGTTAAAATAACTGGAAACACGACATGGAAAACAAGGACATTCTGTGTTTGTTCAACTGATCTCAGGAGCGAGAGAAATGGAGCGAAGCCAACGCCTCCGTCCATCTGTAACCGTGGAAACCAGATAATCGCAGCCTCCAAACTGCCACATCAGCAGGATGAGGAGAGAAAAAGGCCCGTGCTGACTTCACACATCTGTGAAGCAGTGAGGCGGGAGAGAGAGAGAGAGAGAGAGAGAGAGAGAGAGAGAGAGAGAGAGAGAGAGAGAGAGAGAGAGAGAGAGAGAGAGAGAGAGAGAGAGAGAGAGAGAGAGCTCCATAGCATCCAGTAAAGGGTTAATATACATCCTCCTGCTACAACAGCAGGTTTTAATTCACTACATCTGCCTGCAGAAAAAACGTTCAGTAGAAAACACACACACACACACACACACACACACACACACACACACACGTCTTTTAAGGTTGAGGAAATAACTAATATGATCGATAAATTACTTTTGATTAATAAAACTCATTTCTTTTTGTGATAAATACCATCATATCTATCATTTCATGTGACTCCACCTGACCTGTGACGTGTCACAGAACCTTGCGGCTGCTGGTTTGATCAAACATTTGTTCATAAATTACACATTTGGTCCCGGTAGGAGGTGGTCCAGACTGAACGGTGCTCTGGGGGGGGGGTCACTACGTGGCACCGCAGCGGGTCTTGCCTGGTGTCGGGGCTCTGGAGAACCACCAGCAGGCGCGTCTCGGGAGGTCCACCGGGGTTCTGGAGCACCGGGTCAGCATGCTGGTTCCGTTACCGTCACCTGGTCCCGAACACCTGGACAGGTGGCAGGACCCGCAGAAACAGCGTCATCACCGAGCGGCGCCTCGTCGGTGGTCATTAAGAGGGCTCGCGCTTACCTGAGCTCCTGGACTTCCGGTTCGGTTCAGTCCCGAGTTTTTCTGCTCTGGGAAAACTTTTTCAAAAAGTCGTTTTCATCCCCTTTGACCCCTTACTCTTCTTTTATCACCTACAAACTCAGAGTTGGGCTCCCCCGGTACTCGACTCCTCCCCCACCAGAAAGATGCTGATGAAACTCGGACGGTAGTTTTCAACCGGAACCGGCAGCTGGCGCGCGGCACAGCATCTTCTGACAGCTCCACTTCCGGTCCAGATAAATGACAAATAATTAAATAAATCAGTCTAATCGTTTCTTCTAGTCTCGATGTCAATTTCATATAATATTTGTTGTTGTTTTTTTAAATTTAATACTGGCGGTGAACTTGTAGGGAGTGGCCTGAACCTCGCGGAAATAAAACGGAAGTGACGCGATTCTCTGGCCCACAATAAACTTTATTGAACCTTTTTTGAAAGAAAACGTAAATTGATTCTGTTGATAATAAAAAAAAAAAAATGTCAGACAAACTATTCACTGGTACTTTTAGCATTTTAGGCAGGCTGTCACTAAAAATTAACTTCAGTACAGAAAAAGATTGCGACCAAAATAACAGGAAGTGGCGTAAGTCCCACGGAAATAAAACGAAAGTGACCATCTTCTTTAAATACAGTACTGTAGATATATTTACATTTTTATTCCAACTGACATGGGAACACAATTGATAATAATTAATTGTAACAATTATGTATTATTATTATTATTATTATTATTATTATTATTATTATTATTGTAATGTAATTATTGTAATTGCAAATGTTATATGTAGCCACTCCCATAATATCTCATTAATCCAGGTCATGGTTATCCAAAGTTTTGGTTATCCATTTTTTAAGACCTCTAATTTCATCCATGAACCCTGTCAGGAAATATATTTTAAGAATGTGTTTTTCAACTTAACTTAGAACAACATGAAGACAAAGGCTGTAAAACGTTCGAGGATCACAAAGTAATCTCTGACCACCAAAGATACTAATATGTCTGGGTGTTGTTGTTATTATTAGTATTATCATTATACTTAAATATTTTAATTCTTTCTAGCCTTGACAAAAATCACCCCAGTCAAATTATCATTCTCTCTCTTTATGTCCTGAGGCAGGGTGTAGACTTCATGCCTGATCAGGGTGTAGCCACACCGCTTGACACTATCACAGAACTGGGCCTCGTCCAGTGAGACCACTGGTATCCATACACCAGGACCAGCACAATAGTAAATCTCCTCTAAGACACCCAAGACCAGGAGGTGGCCCCCATGTCGCAGGAGCCCCCCAATGTGACCCAACGCTCTGTTGGAGGAGGCGACATTTGTACAAGCAGCCTCTAAGCAGAAGCAGGACAGGAGACAGTCGGCCCCGCCTGGAGGGAGGGCGTGGAGGGCCAGAGGCTGAGGGCGGTGCACATCAACAGGGAGGACGTCTGTGACCACCTGACGGAGTCTGGCAGCTTTCTCTGTCCATTCTGAAGGACTGGAGGAGAAAATATCAAAACAATAAATTTTGTTTGACCTCAGTTCATCAATCGGTAATCCAAAGAAATTCATTCACTGATCATTCATATTTAGTGTAATGGAGTTGGACCTTCGTCCCTCCAGCTCGCAGGCTTTCTTCAGGAAGGGGGTCCAGTCCATTTTACTGCCTCCTTCATTCTGGAGCCAGAGCTTCAGCTCATTCCTGTTGACATCCAGGATGTCTGTGAGGATCACCTTGTTGAAAACCTCACAGGCACTCATCACCTGGTACAGGGTTGGACCAGAACCTATGTCCACCAGAAGGTCTCCTTTCACATCACCTGGAATGATGGAGGAAGGTTGTGTGAGACTGGAAACATCTTTACAAATAAATCTGGTATTTAATTTGTTGTGTTTACAATTGCCCACATTTATATTTCCCTGAGTCATCGAGACTAAGAACATTATTTTTATGACACTATTTTTATGACAATTATAAGAAATGATATCCAAGAAATGTCTTTTCAGATTTAGCATCCCTTAGATATCGGATCCAGCTGTCTGTAAGAACGTAAGAACAAGACGCCTGCAGCTTTCACCTGCGTTCACCTTGTCTGCGTTCTTGTCTAGCAGTAGCACTCAGCCAAGGTCCTGAATTGGGCTGAGAACAACAGAACGTGTTCAGATGAAGAAGAATGAAGCTGTTAAAAGCTGGGCACAGAACCATTTGGGAATGTCCAACTTGAGGACCGAGGGGGGGATTTATCAATCCATACTCCACCAGGACGCTACAGGGAATCCAAGATACTGGAGACCGTGACAAAAATGGATCCGGGGCAGCTGTGTTTACCCCGCTGTCTATGACCCCTTCTGCGGGTTGAAGGAACCTCAGGATAGAACCAAGAAGGTGCAACTCTTGATGCAATTAAACCTGACAGCGGCGTAACACTGGAGTCACCTTCACAACAACCAAAATACAATGAAGAACCCCTGCTTCGCCTTACCTTCATTGAAGACTCTCTGCAGTCGGGCCATCATCCAGGAACAAATGCTGTCCTCTCGGTCCAAGAGAGCCTCTTCTGGAGAGTAGAAATTCTTTAGATATGTTGCAGGATCAAATCCCTCATGGCACGTTTCCCCGGCCTCCTGTGTTGCCCTCTCTTCCATTATGCTGCCTCTGCTAAGCCTACCGGTGCTACCCTTTGACTCCACTGTGTGTCTGAGGTTTGGCTTCATAGCAGATGTGATAATCTTATTTAATCTTCGTCTTCAGTCATGTTCATGCCAAAATGGAATGCCTGGTGGCACTAAACTGCATGCGATCTGAGGTGTTGACACTCAAAGGCAAATGGTTTTCTTCTGCCACTGTTATAGAACAAGACAAGACCAAACTTTATTAATCCCAAAGGAAACTCTGGTTCCAGGTTGCTCCAAAGAAATACAGTTAATAGAAATTCAAAATATGAATATAAACACTGAACAGAATATAGTTATCAATAACAACACAATGAAATGAACACAAAATAGGTGACAATATAATTGTAAAATGTCAAAGGGTAAAAGTAAGTTAGGTCCAGACGATTTGTCGGGATGTAGTGCACCTGACAGTGACCATGATGTTGAAGTTCATGATGTTAAAAACTGTAAATGTTAATATTAATGGATGATGCATGGTGAACTCTCGCTGTTCTCCCTGCAGGAAGGGGAGGAGTTATACCATTGGTTGGCCACAGGTAGAAGAGACTTCCTGTGGCGTTCTTTGGTGAACTTCGGTATAACTTCGGTATGTAAGAGCCCCATCAGTCTGTGGCTGATGGGGCTCTTATACGCCTGGCGTGACGGGGTTGAGAGATGTCGGCACTCAGGTTTTCAGAGAATACAGAGCTGGTCCACTGTCCAGCGAATGAAACCACGTTGTTCTTAAAGGTCAGAGGGCAGAGCAGAGGTGAGGCAGGATGGCAGAAGCGTATGGACGACCAGCTCCTCCTCCAGGCCTGCTGCCATCATCAGCACCTTCAAACCGGTGCCACCCCCCTCTTCAGATATCTTTACCCACATTTGCCCTCTGCAAGTTGCTGTTGGGCTCTGGTGGGGGCACCACCGCGTTGTTGTTGATGATGATGGGTACACTGTTCATGCGCAGCAGGTCCTGCAGCGTGCTGTTCAGGTTCTACCCTAGGTCGCCATCATAGAAGTCCAGATTTGTATAATGCCAGCTGCCCAGCTGAAGAATATAAAAATATATTATATTGTTATATTAATCGGTATGTTGTCATAGTTATTAAAATGTTGTTCAAACAGGCATATTGTTATATTAATGTGATGTATTATATACCATTATATGATCCTGTTATATATGAATTTCCACTTTTATATTCTTTTCTTTTCTTTTACAGTCCTGGTGGGTGAATTAGTTCAAGATTCTGTCACACACATCAGAAAAATTAATTCAGACCGTCATCTGCTTTACATGGGGATCAATATTTGATCCTGACTTCAAAAACAAAATTAGGCAGCAGCCGTCAGCAGTTTTGTAGTTATTTACTGACATGTTAATTTATTAGTACAGCATGTTAAAATAACTGAAAACACTACATAGCAGGGAAAACAAGGACATTATGTGTTTGTTTAACTGATCTCAGCGTGAGAAACGGAGTACAGACAAATATATTACTGCTGATTGATATAAATTATTTCTTTGTGTGATAAATATTATATCTATTATTTCATATAACTTCACATGTATTGTGATGTGTCACAGTGAAATTAACAAGCCCAGCAGCAAAACAACTGCAAATGTGTACATTGAGAAGATGGAGATGTTTAACACAGCCATGGAGGAGAGTAATGAATCATGAGTCATAAAAAAACAGGTCAGAAGTGTAAATATATTCCAACTGACATGGGAACACAATTAATAGTAATTGTAATAATTATGTAATAATAATAATAGTTATCATTATCATTATTATTATTGTAATTATTGTAATTGTAAATGTTATATGTAGCCACTCCCATAATATCTCATTAATCCAGGTCATGGTTATCCAAAGTTTTGGTTATCCATTTTTTAAGACCTCTAATTTGATCCATGAACCCTGTCAGGAAATATATTTTTAGAATGTGTTTTTCAACTTAATTTAGAACAACATGAAAACGAAAGCTGTAAAACTGTCGAGGATCACAAAGTAATCTCAGACCACCAAAGATACTAATATGTCTGGGTGTTGTTGTTGTTATTATTAGTATTATCATTATACTTAAATATTTTAATTCTTTCTAGCCTTGACAAAAATCACCCCAGTCAAATTATCATTTTCTAGCTCTATGTCCTGAGGCAGGGTGTAGACCTCAAGACTTATCAGGGTGTAGCCACACCGCTTGACACTATCACAGAACTGGGCCTCGTCCAGTGAGACCACTGGTATTTTTAATCCAGGACCCCCACAGTAGTAACTCTCCTCCAAGGTACTGAAAAACAGGAGGTGGCCCCCATGTCGCAGGAGCCCCCCAATGTGACCCAACGCTCTGTTGAAGGAGGCAACATTTGTACAAGCAGCCTCTAAGCAGAAGCAGGACAGGAGACAGTCGGCCCCGCCTGGAGGGAGGGCGTGGAGGGCCAGAGGCTGAGGGCGGTGCACATCAACAGGGAGGACGTCTGTGACCACCTGACGGAGTCTGGCAGCTTTCTCTGTCCATTCTGAAGGACTGGAGGAGAAAATATCAAAACAATAAATTTTGTTTGACCTCAGTTCATCAATCGGTAATCCAAAGAAATTCATTCACTGATCATTCATATTTAGTGTAATGGAGTTGGACCTTCGTCCCTCCAGCTCGCAGGCTTTCTTCAGGAAGGGGGTCCAGTCCATTTTACTGCCTCCTTCATTCTGGAGCCAGAGCTTCAGCTCATTCCTGTTGACACCCAGGATGTCTGTGAGGATCACCTTGTTGAAAACCTCACAGGCACTCATCACCTGGTACAGGGTTGGACCAGAACCTATGTCCACCAGAAGGTCTCCTTTCACATCACCTGGAATGATGGAGGAAGGTTGTGTGAGACTGGAAACATCTTTACAAATAAATCTGGTATTTAATTTGTTGTGTTTACAATTGCCCACATTTATATTTCCCTGAGTCATCATGACTAAGAACATTATTTTTATGACATTATTTTTATGGCAATTATAAGAAATGATATCCAAGAAATGTCTTTTCAGATTTAGCATCCCTTAGATATCGGATCCAGCTGTCTGTAAGAACGTAAGAACAAGACGCCTGCAGCTTTCACCTGCGTTCACCTTGCCTGCGTTCTTGTCTAGCAGTAGCACTCAGCCAAGGTCCTGAATTGGGCTGAGAACAACAGAACGTGTTCAGATGAAGAAGAATGAAGCTGTTAAAAGCTGGGCACAGAACCATTTGGGAATGTCCAACTTGAGGACCAAGGGGGGGATTTATCAATCCATACTCCACCAGGACGCTACAGGGAATCCAAGATGCAGGAGACCGTGACAAAAATGGATCCGGGGCAGCTGTGTTTACCCCGCTGTCTATGACCCCTTCTGTGAGTTGAAGGAACCTCAGGATAGAACCAAGAAGGTGCAACTCTTGATGCAATTAAACCTGACAGCGGCGTAACACTGGAGTCACCTTCACCACAACCAAAATACAATGAAGCACCCCTGCTTCGCCTTACCTTCATTGAAGACTCTCTGCAGTCGGGCCATCATCCAGGAACAAATGCTGTCCTCTCGGTCCAAGAGAGCCTCTTCTGGAGAGTAGAAATTCTTTAGATATGTTGCTGGATCAAATCCCTCATGGCAGGTTTCCCCGGCCTCCTGTGTTGCCCTCTCTTCCATTATGCTGCCTCTGCTAAGCCTACTGGTGCTACCCTTTGACTCCACTGTGTGTCTGAAGTTTGGCCTTATAGCAGATGTGATAATCTTATTTAATCTTCGTCTTCAGTCATGTTCATGCTAAAATGGAATGCCTGGTGGCACAAATGTGCATATGATCTGAGGTGTTGACACTCAAATGCAAATGGTTTTCTTCTGGCACTGTTATAGAACAAGACAAGACCAAACTTTATTAATCCCAAAGGAAACTCTGGTTCCAGGTTGCTCCAAAGAAATACAGTTAATAGAAATTAAACATATGAATATAAACACTGAACAGAATATAGTTATCAATAACAACACAATGAAATGAACACAAAATAGGTGACAATATAATTGTAAAATGTCAAAGGGTAAAAGTAAGTTAGGTCCAGACGATTTGTCGGGATGTAGTGCACCTGACAGTGACCATGATGTTGAAGTTCATGATGTTAAAAACTGTAAATGTTAATATTAATGGATGATGCATGGTGAACTCTCGCTGTTCTCCCTGCAGGAAGGGGAGGAGTTATACCATTTGTTGGCCACAGGTAGAAGAGACTTCCTGTGGCGTTCTGTGGTTAACTTCGGTATAACTTCGGTATGTAAGAGCCCCATCAGTCTGTGGCTGATGGGGCTGTTATACGCCTGGCGTGACGGGGTTGAGAGATGTTGGCACTCAGGTTTTCAGAGAATACAGAGCTGGTCCACTGTCCAGCGAATGAAACCACGTTGTTCTTAAAGGTCAGAGGGCAGAGCAGAGGTGAGGAAGGATGGCAGAAGCGTATGGACGACCAGCTCCTCCTCCAGGCCTGCTGCCATCATCAGCACCTTCAAACCGGTGCCACCCCCCTCTTCAGATATCTTTACCCACATTTACCCTCTGCAAGTTGCTGTTGGGCTCTGGTGGGGGCACCACCGCGTTGTTGTTGAGGATGATGGGTACACTGTTCATGCGCAGCAGGTCCTGCAGCGTGCTGTTCAGGTTCTACCCTAGGTCGCCATCATAGAAGTCCAGATTTCTATAATGCCAGCTGCCCAGCTGAAGAATATAAAAATATATTATATTGTTATATTAATCGGTATGTAGTCATAGTTATTAAAATGTTGTTCAAACAGGCATATTGTTATATTAATGTGATATATTATACACCATTATATGATCCTGTTATATATGAATTTCCACTTTTGTATTCTTTTCTTTTCTTTTACAGTCCTGGTGGGGGAATTAGTTCAAGATTCTGTCACACACATCAGAAAAATTTATTCAAACCGTCATCTGCTTTACATGGGGATCAATATTTGATCCTGACTTCAAAAACAAAATTAGGCAGCAGCCGTCAGCAGTTTTGTAGTTATTTACTGACATGTTAATATACTAGTACAGCATGTTAAAATAACTGAAAACACTACATAGCAGGGAAAACAAGGACATTATGTGTTTGTTTAACTGATCTCAGCGTGAGAAACGGAGTAAAGACAAATATATTACTGCTGATTGATATAAATTATTTCTTTGTGTGATAAATATTATATCTATTATTTCATATAACTTCACACGTATTGTGACATGTCACAGTGAAATTAATTTTATGAATCATAAAAAAAACAGGTGTGAAGTGTAAATATATTCCAACTGACATGGGAACACAAATAATAAAAAGTGTTATAATTATGTAATATTAATAACAATAACAATAGCAATAATAATAATAACAGTTATTATCATTATTATTATTGTAATTATTGTAATTGTAAATGTTATATGTAGCCACTCCCATAATATCTCATTAATCCAGGTCATGGTTATCCAAAGTTTTGGTTATCCTTTTTTTAAGACCTCTAATTTCATCCATGAACCCTGTCAGGAAATATGTTTTTAGAATGTGTTTTTCAACTTAATTTAGAACAACATGAAGACGAAAGCTGTAAAACTGTCGAGGATCACAAAGTAATCTCTGACCACCAAAGATACTAATATGTCTGGGTGTTGTTGTTATTATTAGTATTATCATTATACTTAAATATTTTAATTCTTTCTAGCCTTGACAAAAATCACCCCAGTCAAATTATCATTTTCTAGCTCTATGTCCTGAGGCAAAGTGTAGACCTCAAGACTTATCAGGGTGTAGCCACACCGCTTGACACTATCACAGAACTGGGCCTCGTCCAGTGAGACCACTGGTATTTTTAATCCAGGACCCCCACAGTAGTAACTCTCCTCCAAGGTACTGAAAAACAGGAGGTGGCCCCCATGTCGCAGGAGCCCCCCAATGTGACCCAACGCTCTGTTGAAGGAGGCAACATTTGTACAAGCAGCCTCTAAGCAGAAGCAGGACAGGAGACAGTCGGCCCCGCCTGGAGGGAGGGCGTGGAGGGCCAGAGGCTGAGGGCGGTGCACATCAACAGGGAGGACGTCTGTGACCACCTGACGGAGTCTGGCAGCTTTCTCTGTCCATTCTGAAGGACTGGAGGAGAAAATATCAAAACAATAAATTTTGTTTGACCTCAGTTCATCAATCGGTAATCCAAAGAAATTCATTCACTGATCATTCATATTTAGTGTAATGGAGTTGGACCTTCGTCCCTCCAGCTCGCAGGCTTTCTTCAGGAAGGGGGTCCAGTCCATTTTACTGCCTCCTTCATTCTGGAGCCAGAGCTTCAGCTCATTCCTGTTGACACCCAGGATGTCTGTGAGGATCACCTTGTTGAAAACCTCACAGGCACTCATCACCTGGTACAGGGTTGGACCAGAACCTATGTCCACCAGAAGGTCTCCTTTCACATCACCTGGAATGATGGAGGAAGGTTGTGTGAGACTGGAAACATCTTTACAAATAAATCTGGTATTTAATTTGTTGTGTTTACAATTGCCCACATTTATATTTCCCTGAGTCATCATGACTAAGAACATTATTTTTATGACATTATTTTTATGGCAATTATAAGAAATGATATCCAAGAAATGTCTTTTCAGATTTAGCATCCCTTAGATATCGGATCCAGCTGTCTGTAAGAACGTAAGAACAAGACGCCTGCAGCTTTCACCTGCGTTCACCTTGCCTGCGTTCTTGTCTAGCAGTAGCACTCAGCCAAGGTCCTGAATTGGGCTGAGAACAACAGAACGTGTTCAGATGAAGAAGAATGAAGCTGTTAAAAGCTGGGCACAGAACCATTTGGGAATGTCCAACTTGAGGACCAAGGGGGGGATTTATCAATCCATACTCCACCAGGACGCTACAGGGAATCCAAGATGCAGGAGACCGTGACAAAAATGGATCCGGGGCAGCTGTGTTTACCCCGCTGTCTATGACCCCTTCTGTGAGTTGAAGGAACCTCAGGATAGAACCAAGAAGGTGCAACTCTTGATGCAATTAAACCTGACAGCGGCGTAACACTGGAGTCACCTTCACCACAACCAAAATACAATGAAGCACCCCTGCTTCGCCTTACCTTCATTGAAGACTCTCTGCAGTCGGGCCATCATCCAGGAACAAATGCTGTCCTCTCGGTCCAAGAGAGCCTCTTCTGGAGAGTAGAAATTCTTTAGATATGTTGCTGGATCAAATCCCTCATGGCAGGTTTCCCCGGCCTCCTGTGTTGCCCTCTCTTCCATTATGCTGCCTCTGCTAAGCCTACCGATGCTACCCTTTGACTCCACTGTGTGTCTGAGGTTTGGCTTCATAGCAGATGTGATAATCTTATTTAGTCCTCATCTTCAGTCATGTTCATGCCAAAATGGAATGCCTGGTGGCACTAATCTGCATGCGATCTGAGGTGTTGACACTCAAAGGCAAATGGTTTTCTTCTGCCACTGTTATAGAACAAGACAAGACCAAACTTTATTAATCCCAAAGGAAACTCTGGTTCCAGGTTGCTCCAAAGAAATACAGTTAATAGAAATTCAAAATATGAATATAAACACTGAACAGAATATAGTTATCAATAATAACACAATGAAATGAACACAAAATAGGTGACAATATAATTGTAAAATGTCAAAGGGTAAAAGTAAGTTAGGTCCAGACGATTTGTCGGGATGTAGTGCACCTGACAGTGACCATGATGTTGAAGTTCATGATGTTAAAAACTGTAAATGTTAATATTAATGGATGATGCATGGTGAACTCTCGCTGTTCTCCCTGCAGGAAGGGGAGGAGTTATACCATTGGTTGGCCACAGGTAGAAGAGACTTCCTCTGGTGTTCTGTGGTGAACTTCGTTATAACTTCGGTATGTAAGAGCCCCATCAGTCTGTGGCTGATGGGGCTGTTATACGCCTGGCGGGACGGGGTTGAGAGATGTCGGCACTCAGGTTTTCAGAGAATACAGAGCTGGTCCACTGTCCAGCGAATGAAACCACGTTGTTCTTAAAGGTCAGAGGGCAGAGTAGAGGTGAGGCAGGATGGCAGAAGCGTATGGACGACCAGCTCCTCCTCCAGGCCTGCTGCCATCATCAGCACCTTCAAACCGGTGCCACCCCCCTCTTCAGATATCTTTACCCACATTTACCCTCTGCAAGTTGCTGTTGGGCTCTGGTGGGGGCACCACCGCGTTGTTGTTGATGATGATGGGTACACTGTTCATGCGCAGCAGGTCCTGCAGCGTGCTGTTCAGGTTCTACCCTAGGTCGCCATCATAGAAGTCCAGATTTCTATAATGCCAGCTGCCCAGCTGAAGAATATAAAA
This sequence comes from Antennarius striatus, assembly GCF_040054535.1. NCBI lineage: Eukaryota > Metazoa > Chordata > Actinopteri > Lophiiformes > Antennariidae > Antennarius > Antennarius striatus. Next base: position 16,905,887 of record NC_090796.1, on the reverse strand, counting down.
ATATATTATATTGTTATATTAATCGGTATGTAGTCATAGTTATTAAAATGTTGTTCAAACAGGCATATTGTTATATTAATGTGATGTATTATATACCATTATATGATCCTGTTATATATGAATTTCCACTTTTGTATTCTTTTCTTTTCTTTTACAGTCCTGGTGGGTGAATTAGTTCAAGATTCTGTCACACACATCAGAAAAATTTATTCAAACCGTCATCTGCTTTACATGGGGATCAATATTTGATCCTGACTTCAAAAACAAAATTAGGCAGCAGCCGTCAGCAGTTTTGTAGTTATTTACTGACATGTTAATTTATTAGTACAGCATGTTAAAATAACTGAAAACACTACATAGCAGGGAAAACAAGGACATTATGTGTTTGTTTAACTGATCTCAGCGTGAGAAACGGAGTAAAGACAAATATATTACTGCTGATTGATATAAATTATTTCTTTGTGTGATAAATATTATATCTATAAATTTCATATAACTTCACACGTATTGTGATGTTTCACAGTGAAATTAACAAGCCCAGCAGCAAAACAACTACAAATGTGTACATTGAGAAGATGGAGATGTTTAACACAGCCATGGAGGAGAGTAATGAATCATGAGTCATAAAAAAACAGGTCAGAAGTGTAAATATATTCCAACTGACATGGGAACACAATTAATAGTAATTGTAATAATTATGTAATAATAATAATAGTTATCATTATCATTATTATTATTGTAATTATTGTAATTGTAAATGTTATATGTAGCCACTCCCATAATATCTCATTAATCCAGGTCATGGTTATCCAAAGTTTTGGTTATCCATTTTTTAAGACCTCTAATTTCATCCATGAACCCTGTCAGGAAATATATTTTTAGAATGTGTTTTTCAACTTAATTTAGAACAACATGAAGACGAAAGCTGTAAAACTGTCGAGGATCACAAAGTAATCTCTGACCACCAAAGATACTAATATGTCTGGGTGTTGTTGTTATTATTAGTATTATCATTATACTTAAATATTTTAATTCTTTCTAGCCTTGACAAAAATCACCCCAGTCAAATTATCATTTTCTAGCTCTATGTCCTGAGGCAGGGTGTAGACCTCAAGACTTATCAGGGTGAAGCCACACCGCTTGACACTATCACAGAACTGGGCCTCGTCCAGTGAGACCACTGGTATTTTTAATCCAGGACCCCCACAGTAGTAACTCTCCTCCAAGGTACTGAAAAACAGGAGGTGGCCCCCATGTCGCAGGAGCCCCCCAATGTGACCCAACGCTCTGTTGAAGGAGGCAACATTTGTACAAGCAGCCTCTAAGCAGAAGCAGGACAGGAGACAGTCGGCCCCGCCTGGAGGGAGGGCGTGGAGGGCCAGAGGCTGAGGGCGGTGCACATCAACAGGGAGGACGTCTGTGACCACCTGACGGAGTCTGGCAGCTTTCTCTGTCCATTCTGAAGGACTGGAGGAGAAAATATCAAAACAATAAATTTTGTTTGACCTCAGTTCATCAATCGGTAATCCAAAGAAATTCATTCACTGATCATTCATATTTAGTGTAATGGAGTTGGACCTTCGTCCCTCCAGCTCGCAGGCTTTCTTCAGGAAGGGGGTCCAGTCCATTTTACTGCCTCCTTCATTCTGGAGCCAGAGCTTCAGCTCATTCCTGTTGACATCCAGGATGTCTGTGAGGATCACCTTGTTGAAAACCTCACAGGCACTCATCACCTGGTACAGGGTTGGACCAGAACCTATGTCCACCAGAAGGTCTCCTTTCACATCACCTGGAATGATGGATGAAGGTTGTGTGAGACTGGAAACATCTTTACAAATAAATCTGGTATTTAATTTGTTGTGTTTACAATTGCCCACATTTATATTTTCCTGAGTCATCGAGACTAAGAACATTATTTTTATGACATTATTTTTATGGCAATTATAAGAAATGATATCCAAGAAATGTCTTTTCAGATTTAGCATCCCTTAGATATCGGATCCAGCTGTCTGTAAGAACGTAAGAACAAGACGCCTGCAGCTTTCACCTGCGTTCACCTTGTCTGCGTTCTTGTCTAGCAGTAGCACTCAGCCAAGGTCCTGAATTGGGCTGAGAACAACAGAACGTGTTCAGATGAAGAAGAATGAAGCTGTTAAAAGCTGGGCACAGAACCATTTGGGAATGTCCAACTTGAGGACCAAGGGGGGGATTTATCAATCCATACTCCACCAGGACGCTACAGGGAATCCAAGATGCAGGAGACCGTGACAAAAATGGATCCGGGGCAGCTGTGTTTACCCCGCTGTCTATGACCCCTTCTGCGGGTTGAAGGAACCTCAGGATAGAACCAAGAAGGTGCAACTCTTGATGCAATTAAACCTGACAGCGGCGTAACACTGGAGTCACCTTCACCACAACCAAAATACAATGAAGCACCCCTGCTTCGCCTTACCTTCATTGAAGACTCTCTGCAGTCGGGCCATCATCCAGGAACAAATGCTGTCCTCTCGGTCCAAGAGAGCCTCTTCTGGAGAGTAGAAATTCTTTAGATATGTTGCAGGATCAAATCCCTCATGGCAGGTTTCCCCGGCCTCCTGTGTTGCCCTCTCTTCCATTATGCTGCCTCTGCTAAGCCTACCGATGCTACCCTTTGACTCCACTGTGTGTCTGAGGTTTGGCTTCATAGCAGATGTGATAATCTTATTTAGTCCTCATCTTCAGTCATGTTCATGCCAAAATGGAATGCCTGGTGGCACAAATGTGCATATGATCTGAGGTGTTGACACTCAAAGGCAAATGGTTTTCTTCTGGCACTGTTATAGAATAAGACAAGACCAAACTTTTTTAATCCCAAAGGAAACTCTGGTTCCAGTTTGCTCCAAAGAAATACAGTTAATACAAAATAGAAATTCAAAATACGAATATAAACACAGAACATAATAAAAACTAACAATAACAACACAATGAAATGACAAAAGAACAAAAAATAGGTGAAAATATAATGATAAAATGTCAAAGAGTAAAAGTAAGTTAAGTCCAGACGATTTGTCAAGATGTAGTAGAAAGATATTGCTCCTAACAGTGACCATGATGTTGAAGTTATTGATGGTGAAAACTGCACGTAGTAATATCAATAAATGATGAATGATGAACACTAGCTGTTCTCTATGCAGGAAGGGGAGGAGTTACCTCCTGTGGCGTTCTGTGGTTAACTTCGGTATAACTTCGACACACAAGGGCACCATCAGTCTGTGGCCAATGGTGCCACAGACTGATGGTGCCCGGTTTTATCCAGTGTCCATTGAATAAAACCATGGCTGTGATCCAGGTGTGCTATATGTCTGTTTGCAGCAATTGCTCCATGTATTATCCTCCACTGGAGGAACTTGTACAAGGACCTCCAGCTGCCTTTCGAGGCATTGTCTAGGCCGAAAATCTCAGTCCACCTCAACACTTTTGCCCCCACCAGGGACCTTGGATGGTGTGTCTTTACACAAAGTTGGTATACTGCTTTCTAAAGACTCAAATGTACCCAGCTTTGGAGTCACGAAAGCTAGCAGTTTGTCCTCTTTCTCCTTCTTGCCAGTCTCCCACCATCGGGCCAACAGTCAGCCAATATGGGGCTGATAGCTGGGGGTCCAAAGACGATTTCACAGCTGGATGAGTCTCTCTGTATTACATAATGTCAGATGTTAAAGCCACTGGGAAGTGTGGGGTTTTATCTTAACCAGAGGAACCAGGCATGTGGTGGACCACCATCATCAAGGTCATAAAGGGCCCCGGACCCCATACTCCTGAAGTACTCCTCAAAAGATGAGACCGGTCCAGTCTTCTCCAAACCTCAAAGTACATGTGGACTGTTTGGGCAAACTCCCATGATCCCTAGCGCGCCTGATGGAGAACACAAAGCTGGTCCAGTGTCCGGTGAATAAAACTACATTGTTCTTTAAGGTCAGAGGGGTGCCACCCCTCCCTCTTGATATATTTACCACATTTACCCCCCTGCAAGTCACTGTTGGGCTCTGATGGGGGCACCACTACGTCGTTGGTGTTGATGATGGGTATGATGTTCATGCACAGCAGCTCCTGCTGTTCAGATTCTGCATTTTGTCGACATCATAGAAGTCCAGATTTTTATAATGTCAGCTGTGTATATTATATGATCCTGTTATATATAAATATACACTTTTGTTTTCTTTTTTCTTCCTTTAACGTCCTGGTGGGTGAATTAGTTCAAGATTCTGTCACACACATCAGCAAAATTAATTCCAACCGTCATCTGCTTTACATGGGGATCAATATTTGATCTTGACTTCAAACACAAAAACAGGCAGCAGCCGTCAGCAGTTATTTACTGACATGTTAATATACTGGTGCAGCAGGTTAAAGTGACTGAAAACACTACATAGCAGGGAAAACAAGGACATTCTGTGTTTGTTTAACTGATCTCAGGAGCGTGAGAAACGGAGTGAAGCCATCTCCTCCTTCCATCTGTAACCGTGGAAACCAGATAATCACTGCCTTCAAACTGCCACATCAGCAGGATGAGGAGAGAAAAAGGCCTGTGCTGACTTCACACTTCTGTGAAGCAGTGAGGCGTGAGAGAGAGAGAGAGAGAGAGAGAGAGAGAGAGAGAGAGAGAGAGGGAGAGAGAGAGAGAGAGAGAGAGAGAGAGAGAGAGAGAGAGAGAGAGAGAGAGAGAGAGAGAGGAGAGAGAGAGAGAGAGAGAGAGAGAGAGAGAGAGGGAGAGAGAGAGAAATAGAGAGAGAGACAGAAAGGGAGGGAGACAGAGAGAGAGAGAGAGAAAGAGAGACATATATTAACATAAATCTTTCCTTTTTGCAAAATGTTTTATAATATGAACCAATAGAGAACATTTCAGATCTGGAGGTGTGGGGTTCTGGGGTTCTGGGGTTCTGGGGTTCTGGAGCAACGGGTCCGACGCCTCCACAGCTGCATGCTGGTTCCGTTAGCGTCACCAACAATGAACAGGTGGCAGCAACCGCAGAAGGTAATGGCGGCGCAGCATCGTCCGATGCAGATAAAGGACTAATAATTCAGTCTAATCGTTTCTACTAGCCACACTGTCAATGTAACATATATAGAGGGGTATTATTAATATTAGCATTATTATTCTACTTAAATCTTTTAATTCTTTCTAGCCTTGACAAAAGTCACCCCAGTCAAATTATCGTTCTCCAGCTTTATGTCCTGAGACAGGGTGTAGACCTCCAGTCGGGTCAGGGTGTAGCCACTCCGCTTGACACTATCACAGAACTGGGCCTCGTCCAGTGAGACCACTGGGATCTTCACCCCAGGACCCACACAACAGTAGTTCTCCTCCAAGGCACCAATGAGCAGGAGGTGGCCCCCAGGTCGCAGGAGCCCCCCAATGTGAGCCAGTGCCCTGTTGAAGGCATCCAGGTCTGGACTGGCGCCCTACAGACAGAAGGCGGACACGAGACAGTCGGCCCCGGCTGGAGGGAGGGCGTGGAGGGCCAGAGGCTGAGGGCGGTGCACATCAACAGGGAGGACGTCTGTAACCACCTGACGGAGTCTGGCAGCTTTCTCTGTCCATTCTGAAGGACTGGAAGAGAAAACATCCATAAAATACATTTAGTTCATTAACTAGTAATCCATATAAATGAATTGAATTCAATTCAATTAGGAAAATTAATTCATCGGTAATACACTCAATGTAAAAAAGACCTTGGATGAAAGCCGGAGGAGAGTGAACAAAGGAGAGTAAACGGTATGTACATATGTAGAATGTATTTAATATGGTAAGCATGCATTGTTTGGAATGAACGTGATGAACAAATTGCAGCTAGTCGTCAACATACAAATGCAAATGATTCCAGGTTATCTATAAGTTAGACTGTTGGTAAGTCACTATTTATTAAATTTCAATCTATGATTGGAGGTCATTTAAATGTCATTACTACTCTATACTAAAGTAATGTCATTATTACTGTAAATACTAAAGTAATGTCATTACTACTCTATACTAAAGTAATGTCATTATTACTCTATACTAAAGTAATGTCATTACTACTCTATACTAAAGTAATGTCATTACTACTCTATACTAAAGTAATGTCATTACTACTCTAATACTAAAGTAATATCATTACTACTCTATACTAAAGTAATGTCATTACTACTCTAATACTAAAGTAATATCATTACTACTCTATACGAAAGTAATGTCATTATTACTCTATACTAAAGTAATGTCATTACTACTCTATACTAAAGTAATGTCATTACTACTCTAATACTAAAGTAATGTCATTACTACTCTATACTAAAGTAATGTCATTACTACTCTATACTAAAGTTCTATTCCCTAAGACTTACCATTAACAATTTCAGGACATAAAAACAGCCCATAATAATAAAATCATGTAGTACCGTAATGTAACTTTAACATCTCTACCTCTGCTGAATGAATTTTCTCCTGGGGGGTGTAGAGGTTAAACCCAGCTTTAATCCACTGAGGGGTTCCACCACACTGACGTGAACGACGCGCTGATGTCACTTCCTGCTCATCAAAAGTCAGACACGCCCCTTTAAGTTTGATTACTCGGTTATATTTACATTAAGTTTCTCAGTTAATCCACCAATAGTTAACATCATCTAGCAAAACATTCAGAGTTCAGCGTTAGCGTCAGTTAGTACTCCCAGCAGAAACCTGACCTGAAAATATTCGTTCACACAAAATTTTAGCTCCCAGAGGCACAATGTGACAATTTAAAAATAGGTAAACACAAAATATACACATATATATACTGTATATAGCTACAGGCCATTTTGAATTAAGCTGTTCTGAATTGTGTGTCAGTTCAAAAAATACACACGGAAAAATAAGAATCAAGTTCAAGTCATTTCTAACTTAACATTTGTCTACCACAAATACTGGACTCTCACAATCCCTAGAAAACCATTAAAAGCATTGTCCATTACGACGTGGTTAAGCCAGACGGCTGAAACCAGATAGTCTAAACATGCCAAAGACATTCTGTATTGTCTGAAAGAGAAGGGTAGATTCCATGTGAGAGTGCCTCCTAGAATAGGTAATAAAAGTTCTGTGTTAGCTGACCCAAGTGTTCTCCCATATTGAACTTCCCCCTGGTATGGTCTGATGCCATTGATAGAAGCCTCTACAGAGTCAAGGCTATGTATTCAATAAACTTTGTGATTTGCTGAAATATGACACTATTCGTTTTATGCCTTTTCTGGATTCAATAAGAACATTGTGATGAGGTCTAGTTAGTTATGGTCCAAAAAACCCTAACAGGTCATAAGAAGTAGAAGGAAATCTTTGGAACAAAAGAATTTTAACAAGACTCAGAGGACATATCAGGACAAGTCAAAGTTTGTGAGAATTATAAGAAATAATATCAAAAGCAAAGTCTTTTTCAGATTTAACCAACCTTAGGTATCAGGTCATCTGAAGTCACATTCACCGCAACTAAAATACATTAAAGCATCCCTGCTTCACCTTACCTTCACTGAAGGCTCTCAGCAGTTGTTCCTGATTCTGTTCAGAGATCAGAGAAAACTGTAACCTAAGATAAGAGTGGATGACGAATCAAACACAAGGTTGAACAATTATTTTTAAAATTAAGTCGAGGAAGAATGCGAAATACACCATGTCATTGAATACACTAAAATAAATCCGCTGTATTAATCTAGTATATTGTAAATAATATCTCAAACCTTATACCTCAGTATATCATCTTTTGGGATGGGGGTTACTGTATTTCAAGTGGTCTTGGACGCCCCCTGGTGGCTACAGGTAGTGGCTGGGTTGAATGAAAAGTAACAGGGCAGAATTTCCTGATGGTATCAAACTCCTCCTGCCCCCAGCACTGGCTCCAGCAACTCTGACTAAATGCATATTATTCTATTACATCCATCCTGGTCTTTTCTCTGTTTACCATTTGTGTTCTGTTCCTGCTCCTCTTTACTCTTTTATCTGTCCATCTGTCTCTGGGCAGGAACCGAGCCTCACCTTCCTCCTGGCTCCACTCGTCTACTATGTGTGTTTGGACTTCCTTTTAAACAGTTGTTCTCCTGTTCATCTCCAGCTCTTTGAATCAGTCAATATTGATGCTTCTCACTGAAACAAATGGGGAACTTGTTAAAATGACCTAATATTAGGGTTAGAAGATGAAGATAATGGCAAAGTTAAGGTAAGGGTAGCAGAACCTTACAGTTTTACCTCCACAAAGGAGGTCATGCTTTTGCATGCATTTATCAGACTTTTGATAAACTAGCAGAGAGAAGTCTAAAGCACAACAGGAGAGTAGACATATAGGAATCAAAGTTCATATTTTAATCAAGCAAGCAGAATTTTAAAAAAACTACTACAACAACAAAAC